>NW_017675104.1:27755-65569 GCF_001879085.1 Nicotiana attenuata
GTGGAGGTTGTTATGAATGAATTAAGGGGAAGTATTTGGTGTCATCGGGTGGTGAAGTCTGAGTAACCATCTGATTGGCACTAGTTAGGGCATATTTTGATGGTTCGTTTGATTATTTGCAGGTCATATGGCTCCCAAAAGACAAAGGCGATCTGGAGGCTCATCCCAGCGACCTACTTATGATGAGTCCAGATTCCAATCGGAACTGGTTGAGGACGATTTCAACGCCAAGGCTACAAAGACCTTCCTCCATGAGATCCCGATTGATCGGGTAGCCCTCCGAGCCGAAAAGGTGGAGATGTATGAAGAAATACGGAGGCGGGAAATGGAATTCCTATTTAACGACCCTGCACCAGTTAACAAGATGCTGGTTCGAGAATTTTACGCCAACTGCCCATTGCACTTGGGTAGGGAGGTGATTGTTCGGGGTACGGTGGTCAATGCTACAGTTCCAACAATTCTCCAGGTGTTGCGGCTGCCTCCGTTCACCAGTGACGTCGACTATTACCATGACAGACCAGGGGTGACATGGGAGGTCATGACGGATGTACTTTGCACAGGGGGGCAACCCATTTGGATACGTGACCAAATAACCCTCAACTCTAACTCTTTCACCCACTTGGCCAAGTGTTGGTTGACTGTTATCTGCAGCAGGTTCCCGCCATCCAGCAATACAACGGACGTGAACTTCAATCGGGAACTGTTGACTTGGTGCTTTGTGACAAGAAAGGATTTTGATGCGGCCCGGATAATTGGTGATAAAATGGTCATACGGGGACCGCTGCTGACAAAGGGATTCTATTTCCCTTCCTTGGTAACCACACTGTGCTTGATGAGAAACACCCCCACCAATCCTGCCGATGGAGATTTGCCACCCAAAGCAGCATTCAAAGCTTCTAGCATCAGAGTGGGCCGGGGAATAAGGACCACAATTGAGATAGATGATGAGGATAATGATCTGGTCCCTCTTGCTCCATCCAGGAGGTCCGCTGACAGTGTCGGACCATCTAGATACACTCATTCTGGGACTGGCATATCCAGATCACAGTCCACCAGGCCTATGCTGTGGTCCATGGAAGAAGAGGTTGCAGATCTCCGGACCTCAGTGGATGGATTACACACAAGGATGGATGCTGTCCCAGAGGCAATCCAGGACTGAAAGCTGATTCATGGCCTGGTTCCATGCATTGGGGAGAGCCTGCCATGTCGACCCCAGCACTGTCTCCGACTCTGACTGAGTCTCAGGGAAGTCTTCTAACCCTTCTGCTCTTTACTTTATTTATATGACATGGGGACATGCCATGATTTTAAGTGTGGGGTGGGAGACTTGCTCTGTTTGTATGTTGTATTATGTATAGCTGTAATGTAGTGTAGCGTTAGTGTTAGGTCAAAGTCGGAACTAATTATAAAAAAAAAAAACCCAAAAACAAAGTTAGAGGACTCTTCCTGATGAGTGACTATGTGGACAGTACTCTTGAGGGAAGTAGTCCATGTAGAATTTTTTATTTTATTTTATTTTCTTCTTTTAGGTAGTGTAGTACCTCCCCCTTGGTTTTTCTTTTGACCACGGTTCTTTTCCAAGGGTTTTTTTCTTGAACCGGGTTAGGTAGATTTTTCTTTTTGTAGTTTTAGGATTAGATGGGTGAAGGTCAGAATGTAACCCCAAATGTGCACACTTGCAAAAAAAAAAACGAAAAAGAACTTGAGAGTGTGACGTCTAAGCTTGTTTGTGGACTCATAATATATGCCTTAATTTTGCACATCTTGTCTTGCTTGAACACTCGTATGATTGTGTTAATGAACTGATTCAGAATGAGTTACATGCTAAGTGTGTGTGAGTTGTTACTTGCATCCTATGCTTGCATATGATACCTAGAACTTGCCCTGTGTGTTTGCAAAGCGAAATAGAAGTCGTTTGGTTTTAGAGATGATTGAGGCATTTCTTTATGCAACCCTTTATACTTGAGAATCCACCTGTGCATATTACTATAGTTAACCCCTTTGAGCCTGAAGCCTGTTCTTTGATAACCCTATAATGATCTAAATCGCTGTGTTTGAATAAGCTTAATTGTTTGAACCTTTACCTCCTAGAAACACTTGAATCACTAAAGAATATACAAAAGTCAAAGTGTGGGGTGGGAGAGAGTTAGTGAAAAAAGGGAATCAAGAATGAAGGTTTTGATTGGTGAACTGGCATTGTACAATAAATCTATGGAAAAAAAAAAGGCCAGTTGTACCTAAAGAAAAGTGGGGGTTACAAGTGAAACAAAATGTAGAATAATGATTGGGTTGAACATAAAGGTGAAATAAAAGGAAGTGTGTATTAAAAGTGCTTAGGGAGGTTAGTCACTATATCCAAATATATGCTACCCGTCCCTTAGCCTACATTACAACCTATAAAGACCTCTTGATCTTTGACTGAATGGCTCGATTAGTAGAGTATTACACTAGGGGCAAGCTTATGGTGTGTCTGTGTGGCATGTGAATGCTCTTTGCTGAGAGTGGGTGAATTCTTTCTATATATGGTTCCTTGTTGCTGAATTTTATGTGTGTGGAACTTCTCTCAAATTTGTTTATGTGAGGGCATGTGACTCAGGAAGAAAAAGTGAGTCTTCACTTCTGTTAGAGTAATTAGAGTGAGCACAAGTGCGTCTTGGCATGAGAGTCTGCATTTGAGATATGATTGTGCACTGCTTAGGTCGATCGTTGATAATAGCAGGTGTGACATAAAATGGGGCAATGCATTGAACAGTTAGGCCTAGAAGTGTGGTTTAGTTTGCTCGAGGACGAGCAAAGGTTTAAGTGTGGGGTGTTGATAATAGGTGAAGTTGACTATAATCACACCTTAAATAATCACCTTCTTGTGTAGTTTTAATGCTAAAAGTGATAACAAAATGCTCTTATTAGTGCTTTTCATGATTTGCAGGTGATATATGTATAAGGAAGGCTAAGGAGCAGTTTTGGAGTCAAAATTGGAGAAAAGAGGCCAAATGTGTAAATTCCCAATGAAGCTACGCCCTGCCAGCCCTTAGGATTCAGAAAAATGGTTTGGCCGCGGTTCTACCGCGACCGCGGCAGAACCGCGGTGGAAGGCAGCTTCAGAACTTTAGAGATTCAGAGAGGGTGATTGGCCGCGGTTCTACCGCGACCGCGGCAGAACCGCGGCAGGCGCAGAAACTTCAGGGACCAAAGTGTCAATTACGGGATTTTTAGACCTAAACCCTATTTAAAACATTAGACTTCGCCCAAGAGAGGCATGTATTGATTTTTAGGGTTTCTTAGCAAGGAAAACCATTGTGAGAGAATACTCTAAACATCTTTCTTCTTTTCTTTTGATTTTCATGATGAATTCAATCTTAGTCTATTTTCCCACAGCCATGAGTAGCTAAATTCCTTGTCTAAGGTTTTGATGGAACCTATTGGGTGATGAACTTCTTGTTTATGTGAATACAAAATTGCCAGTTTAATCTCTATTTGTTCAACTTCGTGTTCGTTGTAGTTAATTGACAGGATCCTCAATTAGCTGTGCCTATTTAGTGTGCATAACTTGGAAAAGAGTGCATATTTAGGTTATTGTTGAACAACACCACTCCTAGATTATTAGAGGAATCTATAATTGCGGGTTTAAAGGCGGGATTAGGGATAACGAAGCCTTTGGTGTAATCTAAAGTGAATCGTGCTAAATAAAGTAAGCTAGTGTATCTTGGAAGAGTGCAATAGTAAATTACTGTGATTACTCGGGGGAGATTTGCGGTAAGACTAGCGTTCATGATTGATAGAGATGTGTGGGTAAATTTGTATGAGCATAAACAGAAGGGATTCCATCAATAGGGGAAATCATTGCCTTAGCGTTTCCTCATAATTGTTTACAACCTCATTAGTTTAGTTTACAACTATTTAGTTACTTGCAAGCTAGTCGTTAAAGAACACTCAACTGAGATTTGAATATTTGGGAAGCTGGTTCTGAAGAATTAGTGGGTCTGAAGATAGTAGTTGGTAGGTTAACTCTCTGTGGATTCGACCCTGGGCGTAATACTCGGGTTATATTTGCAACGTCCGCTTAGTCCTTTTTATAAGGCATAGTTGGGCGTGATCAAAGTGTGCTTATCATTTAATTTGTAGTCCAATTGAATGGACTAGCCCAACACATATATATTGAATTTAAATATTAACCCAATTTACTAGCCACAATATTTATTTGGACTAGTGTCTTGAATCTAACGTGGTCCAAATTATTTTATGGATTTAAATTCGATAAAATTTAAATGCTTACAAAATCCCCCTACTCAAGGCTTGTCGGGGTATAAAAAAAACTTGTTAATCCTCAAAGATTAGCCTTGAAGTTAGACAAAAGACTTTTAATTATCTTCTTGCAATTGCTCTCAGGGAGTTTGATTGATTATAAAATCAAAGGATTAATAGTCTTTATTACGCCCCGCAATATTACGTCGATATTACGTCCCGCAGTATTAAATTTTGACGATGTTGCACCCTGTAGTATTGTACGTTGAATTTGTCGTAAGGTAATTGACATTAGTCCAAGGAAATAGATTATTTGGAGATTATAAGGATTAAGCTATTTTAAACAAATGATGAGTAAATTCGTGAAGGTGAGAGGGGAAGCAAGTCAAAGAAAATGAATTTTTCGTCCAAGCTTAGCATATTGGGATAAAATACGGGCAGGGCGTTAATACTCGATATTTATGGACTAGTGTCACACAAGGTACTACATGACCATGCTAGTAAGATGTACAAGATATGTTAAAAGAGAGTAATATTTTAAGTAAGTTGAGATAATTCTTAATTATGCGGGTAATTGATTAATTATCGGGTAACAGGACATTACCTAATTAATTGAGGATATATTAGATAAGTATTAGAAAAGCATGAGGTGGCAGCCCCCCATGCAATTGGAATGATTCATACCACAAATTAAAAGGTGGCACCATATATTACACAATCATTCCATTCTTACAACAAGACTTCTTTTCCATACCAAACATATTTCCATACTAAAGATCAGAATGTTAAGCATTCTTACTACAAGACTTCTTTCAACCAAAGATTGAACGTTAGCCATTCAACCAAAAATCCTTACCAGAACGTTAGCAAGCTTTCAATAAAACATTTCTCAACCAAAATCCAACGAGGATTATTGGAAGCTTAACAACGTAAAAATTTTGCGATTCTAATGGAGCACGGTGTAACTTTTTCCAAGAATATCATACGGATTTTTCCCTACTCCAGGTATGTTAAGGCTATCCCTTCTTTCTTTTGGCATGATCTATACGACACAAACGAAACGTGCAAATGCACAATTTCCATAAATGACTCTATTCATAGAAATATTAGAGATGCTTATGTTCTTAATTCTCCATGTGTCATATTATTCTATCATCTGTTCATGGGTCTTAGAAAATAAGTAAGTTGATAAAGTTTACTTCATGGTATTATTCAAAGGCAAAATGGTCTTATGACACTCTAAAAGATTTTATTGACGTATGATGTTAGGCTAGAAACCCGTGTTTTAGTCGTAGTATTACATTCCAATGACTGCATTTTTACGTGCGTTTGAGTTCAAATGATAGTGAATTGCACTTAGTACGTGTTTTATGCCTTGCAGGAAGTGATCCTAAGCTCAAAAGTTAATTTAGAGCTAAATTGATCAATTTGGTGCTTTGAAGTCTGAGTAAAAGCCCAATACATTAAGCCGGGATCGTGTTTGGGGGTCGTGTACCAAGTCTGGATGTTAAAAGGGGACGAAATAAGTTCACTCTGAGAAAATTGCACTGCTGCGCCGCATGGGGCACCGCAAGGCGCGGCGCAGCAGTGTAAAATTGTGCCTGACACGAAAATATGAAGCTGCAGATAAAATGCACTATCGCGCCGCATGGTGTGGCGCAGCCTGCGGCGCGGCTGTTCAATTTTTACAGAGCTAAGTCCTAGGTCGCGCAGGAATGAGTTTTTTTCATCTGGGCCCGACCCTACTTGGTATAAATACATGTAAAAATGCTATTTTGAGAGGTTGGACAGATTTGAGACACTATTTTAGGGTTAGACAACACCCTTGGAGGCAAGAACACGCTAGGAGCAAGGCGGGGAATTCTTCTACGAGTTTTTTCTTCCTCTTCCTATTTTTCATTGTTGGTTATGACTTTTAGTATCGTAGTTTTACATGCTATTATGAATAGCTAATTTGTTATCTAGGGTTTTGATGAAACCTTTTGTAGGATAAATTCTTGTTATTTTTATATAATTGAGACGTATTATTTTCTCTATTTGTTCAACTACGTGTTTGTTGTAGTTAATTGACAGGATCCTCAATTAGCTGTGCCTAAGTGCATAACTCGGGAGAGAGTGCATATTTAGGTAGTTGTTGAACAACACCACTCCCAAAGTATAAGAGGGATCTATAACCGCGGGTTTAAAGGCGGGATTAGGGATAATGAAGCCTTGGGTGCAATCTAAAGTGAGCTGTAATAAACAAAGTCAGCTAGCGTAACTCGGGAGAGTGCGTCTAGTAAATTGTGGTAATTACTCGGGAGAGAGTTACGACAGTCAGAGCGCTCATGATCGGTAGAGAATACTTAGGCGAATTTATAGAAAACGTAGCGGGAAGGATTCCGACAATTGGAGAAATCATAACTCTAGACCTCCTTAATTTTGACTCCAATCATTATCCTTGTTAATTGATAGTTTTACGGTTTTCTAGATTTGTTAGTTAAGTAGATAAAAATAAATATTATAATCTTTATAATTAGAAAATTGTTTGGACTTGTGTTTCTTAGCGATATTGAACAACTATAGCTAAGCCTTAGTTCTCTGTGGGATTCGACTCCGGACTTGTAAATCGGATTATATTTGCAGCGACCGCTTATCCTTTTTAGGACTAGAGTTGGGCGTGATCAAATTTTGGCGTCGTTGCCGGGGAACTAACGGTGTAGTTATAGGTGCACATATTGCTAGGTTTCAAGTTTGAACTTTTATTTTATTATTTGATTTTTTTAATAGTTTTATTTGTTTATTTGAGAAACATGGCATCATGGAATTATGAGAATTTTGATGTTGGTAATTCTACTTTTAATCCTCCTTATGTATATTGTGAAGGAAATCACCCAGGGCAAACTTATAAAACTATTCCCGAGATTGCACCAACTCAATCTTATGTGTGGAATGTGTGTGATATGTGTGGTGGTCAAGATGGTCACTTTCACGGTTGTGCTTATATATCTTACCTTCCCCCAACCCTTTACTTTGATGGTTCTTCTTTTTCTGGTGAAGTTAATAGGAACAAAGAACCCAGGGAAGCTGACCTAAAGAAGATCATTTTTCTTTTTTCTTTTTTTTAAATTTACTATTTTTTACTACGACACAAACGAAATGTGCAAATGCACAATTTCCATAAATGACTCTATTCATAGAAATATTAGAGATGCTTATGTTCTTAATTCTCCATGTGTCATATTATTCTATCATCTGTTCATGGGTCTCAGAAAATACGTAAGTTGATAAAGTTTACTTCATGGTATTATTCAAAGGCAAAATGGTCTTATGACACTCTAAAAGATTTTATTGACGTACTTATCACGCATTGCATTCATTTACATTGACCCATGACCAGATGGCGTTATATACGCGTATATATATGTATATATATGTATATGGGATATGGGAAAGGTTATGACGTTATATGCGCACCACCACCTGATCAGGTGGTATACGTTGATGATTTTTCCCACAGTGGCCGAGATGATATGATGGGATGCCCTCAGAGGCTTGATGATATTATGAATACATGTACCTATGCACGACATGACATTTATATGTATATGGATGAATTTTAAATATTAAAGGATTTCACAGAGCTATCTAGATTTACATGTCGAGTCTTTCACTCCATGTTTCTCTCATGTCTATTGTCTACTGATTTTCATTCCTTACATACTCGGTACATTATTTGTACTGACATCCCTTGCCTGGGGATGTTGTGTTTTATGCCCGCAGGTCCCGATAGACAGATCGAGAGTCCTCCAAGTAAGAGATCAGCTCAGCGGAAGATGTTGGTGCACTCCATTAGCTCCGGAGTTGCTTGTTTGGTCAGTATAAGTTAGATGTGTATTGTTTGGTATGGCGGGGCACTTTCCCGACCTTTACAATATTATGTATTCTTTGAGGCTTGTAGACCGTTGTCATGTATACAGATTCTTGTATGGCCTTGTCGGCCTATGTTTTGAGTATGTAAAGGATCATGCCGGCCTTATAGGCCCGTACGTCATATGTATAAGTTTGGATTACATGTTAGATCGTCCAATGTCGAGTATCTCTCCATGTTTTATTCTACTTATCTCACGATAGCCTCTCTAGCTCATTTACCTATGATAGTATGATACAAAAAGATACGTTATGTTGGTACTCGGTTGAGTAAGGTACCGGGTGCCCATCGCGGCCCATCGGTTTGGGTTGTGACAAAAGAGGTATCAGAGCAGTTCTGTCCTAGGGAATCTACAAGCCGTGTCTAGTAGAGTCTTGTTTATGGGTGTGTCATGCACCACACTTATAAGCAGGAGGCTACAGGACATTTAGGACTGTCACTCTTTCTTCTTACTCTAGATCGTGTGGTAGAGCTCAGTTTTAAGAATTCAGATTCCTAACATCTATTTTATTCGTAATAAGACGATACCAACATCCAGAAACATGGTTGGTAAAAGACATGGCTGTGGAAGAGTTGAGTCAGAGGAACTCGACTTTGTATCATGCTTATGATAAGTAAATGTGAGGTATTCAGCAGATCATGTGCGTACTGAAAGGTGTAAGCCTCTTGATTTGAGGCAAGAATACATATCCACCTTAATGGTGAAAGACAATGAGAGATTCAGAAGATAAATACAAGTTTCAACAAATAAAAGAAGTAAGATGAAGAAGTGTACGAGGCGCCCAGTTAATGAAGGTTAATAGTGTTTATAATTCAGGCAGAGGAATATAAGTTTTTTGAGTTATATTCAACAGTAATAGAGGTATGTACAATTGGCCGTACCCATCTCAGTTATGCCTATGGGGGCTAACAGGTGTAGTTTAAGAAAAAGACGGAACATCAGGATCTGGCTGGGGTTAGAGTAACCCAAAATGGTGAATGGATTGTTTGTGTTAGTTGGCATTTCTGAAGGGTATTACAAATGTGCTAATAGATCTTCTTGTGAGACACTCAGATGGTGCACTCTAGAATATTACCATTAGATGTGAATACTAGCATGATCAAAAAAAGGCGAGGAAGAAATCAGCAGATAGGCACGGAAATCCTGGAAGGGATAAATATTACCTTAGTGTGACTCTCGTCCCTAGTAGAGCAAGGACGTTGAGCAACCCGAAGAGCCGATGGATGAAGCAAGGGGAGCAAAAAAGCAAAAGAATATCTTGCTGAAGTTTTCACAAGAAAGGGATAGGCAGAAATGTTAGTAGAGTAATGAGAAGAGAGATATGGATGACAACGGTAGACCAAAAGATGACAGTATTACCGGGTCCATAGTCAGGTGAAGGAAGAGACGAGAGGTGATAGGCCTTAAGACATAGGCCATGAAGTCATATCCTCATTTCAAGAAGAAAGTTTGTGACTCTAACGTGATTACCAATAGGAAAAGCTAGACCCCAGAATAATAGAGGTCAGTATGGGCTGGTGAACAAGATAAAGTAAACATGAATTAGGAATTTAGTGCTTTGATAATGGTCGACATCATGAGAATTTTGGATTTCGTGCCGGCAATAATAGAATGGACAACAGAAGAAGATTCATAAGAAATTCAGAGAATGGTCATTCAGGAAGACGCTTCCCTAAAGTAAGCAATGTGAGCAAAATTAAGCTTAAGAGACTGTATGTGCCAATTATAGTAATTGTCACCTCGCGAATAAGGAATTTCGTTATCCTTAGTACAGAAGGATTTCCGCAAGGTGAGTAAGGGTCATCGATGATGTAAAAGGACGCCAAAAATGAAGAGGTAGAACATCTATAGGCAGATTGTCGTAGCTCCAACTCTTAGTACTCCCCTAAAGGGGGGAGTATGGAATGACGTGACATTACGTCAGAACTAAGTGGTTCTAGTAATTATGCAATGGTAAAGGGAAAATGCGATAAAACGAAAAAGGGATGAGATTGCACTTATTCAAATCCTACAGATATGCTACGATACCGAAGCATTATGCAAACACGACATCAGAGAGAGGAAGTAAGGATTCCTGCCCGAGATATTATTGATTAATAAGAAGCCAGTGCGAGAGGTAAGTTAAGACAAAGGAAATGACCCAAGAAAGACTATGTGGAATATTGATACGGGAATGGGCCAACAAGCAATTAGTAGTTGATTCAAAAAGAGCCTAGCTATGGCTAGACAAGAGAATATAGACAAATCAATAGATCGTGCAAGATAAACATAGGGAACCCTAATATGGGGAATTCAGCCTCACAGTTATGACATCGTGATCCTTGAAAAATATCCATATAGGAGCTGGGGAAGTTAAAAAGGTATTGTATGAGTGTTACGAAAATAAAAGAAAGTGCCACCGAGAAGACAGTCAAAATATTAGTTCAGGTGTAACCCTACAAGCACAAGGGCGTGGAGATAAGTAATTATGGATAATTATGGCGAGGAAGAACATCAAGAATTCCGTCAGGCATACGATGTAATAAGCTTACAGCCTTACAAGAGTCAGAGGGTCCTCCCTAAGTACTACAATAGAAGACTAGCTGAGGAAATAAGGAAGAAGGCTTCAACCTAAACATAGTAACTCGAAAGAGACATGGTCATGTAAAAGGTAGTCTCACAACAAAAATTTTATGCACTCCAAAAGAAAGTGGCACCTACCATGGCTAATGAATGGGGAGAAAGATCGAAGGTAATATTCGAGACCATATGAGTTGCACAAAAAATTTGGCATGCGTGGGAACTAGGATAAGTTAAGTATGCACGCAACAAGAGGCAGAAAGACCGGGAAAAGTAATTGTATACGTTTAAAGAAAGTTGAGATGGAATGAAAGGAATTATTCGATCAATGATCCAGAGTTAGTACGTTATGGATAAACTCAAGAATTTGGAGCATTATCCATGCAGCATATATGTTGACAATCACACAGCCACAGAAGACTCCGGTATAAGTTAAAAGAAAGAATTGAGCCCAGGGCATAGACAACGGATTGAGTTGTTAGAAGATTATATCATGGATATTTCATAATGCCCATGAAAGGCTAAGGTAATAGCTAATACCATGAGCCACATATCGGAAGATAGCTTAAGCCTACATAAAGGCTGATCAGAAAGAAGAGGAAACTAAAGGATTACATCACCCAAGTAAATCAGGAGTCTTATTTTTGGACCTAGAAAATTATAGAAGTTGTGCTTGAGAACATGGCAGAATCACTCTTAATATTAGAGGTGCAAGAGAAACAATACAACAACCATAATCTATAATGGCTCGACAATGAAGCCAGTTAGAAGATTACCAGCCTCATAAGAAGTCAGTACGAAGCTCCCACCGGATTGTGTATGCACTAGAGGTGCAAGTATTATAATAGAGCTTCAAGTTATGGACGTGAATTACACCTAGGTGGGAGGGAGGTCATGAAAGAGATAGAAGGTACAATGCGAGATTTTAAGGTAAGTAAGGTAAAGGTAAACAACGTACGAGATACTCAAAGGCAGAAGATCGTAAATAGTCTATACTTTGGATAAAAGGCTAGAAGCGCGAGGAATCAGTATCTAGGAATAATAGCGGCATCGTCAGTAGCATATCTTCCAGCCTATGGTCTAGGTATCGAGAAGCCTGATTAACAGAATAAAGAAGAGTTAGAAACGATGTGATGTCTCGCTTGATATTCTAGAAAGATATAAGGAAATCTATGATGCAACCAAGTTGAAAGGTTGCAAGTAATATAAATAGAATATGTATAGGTCGCAAGCTATTGTATGGTGAAGCGACAAGGTTCTAGAATACATGAGTAAGGATAAGAAAGGGCGAGTGAGAAGGTAACGAAAATGGATAAGTCCTTAGGATTAAGCCCATGAAAACAAGAAGAGCAGACGGTTTCTCTAAGTTATACAAAGCTGACTATAGCCTGAATGAACTCAAAGGAGTCTAAGACTAATAACATTTAGAAGAGATGGAATGCTGTAGAATGGGGGTGTGATTATGATAGATAAAGGATGACGTTTGGGCCTTCGATTGAGCAATGGTCTGGAAAAAAAAAAAGAAGAGAAAGGGACTTCGTGAATTGACAGGATTAAAATAGCATAGTAAGGCGAGTCACACTGGGATGCTATGAAATACTGTTATGAAAGTATAATATTGTATCACCCAGGTGGATCAGAAAAAATCACTTCAAATATTCCATGACGCAACGTAAGACCTAGGAGTCTTGAGGCAAGAATACATATCCACCTTAATGGTGAAAGACAATGAGATTCAGAAGATAAATACAAGTTTCAACAAGTAAAAGAAGTAAGATGAAGAAGAGTACGAGACGCCCAGTTAATGAAGGTTAACAGTGTTTATAATTCACGCAGAGGAATATAAGCTTTTAGAGTTATATTCAACAGTAACAAAGGTATGTACAATTGGCCGTACCCATCTCAGTTATGCCCTATGGGGTCTAACAGGTGTAGTTTAAGAAAAGGACGGAACATCAGGATCCGGCTGGGGTTAGAGTAACCCAAAATGGTGAATGGATTGTTTGTGTTAGTTGACATTTCTGAAGGGTATTACAAATGTGCTAATAGATCTTCTTGTGAGACACTTAGATGGTGCACTCTAGAATATTACCATTAGATGTGAATACTAGCATGATCAAAAAAAGGGGAGGAAGAAATCAGAAGATAGGCACGGAAAGCCTGGAAGGAATAAATATTACCTTATTGTGACTCTCGTCCCTAGTAGAGCAAGGACGTTGAGCAACCCAAAGAGCCGATGGATGAAGCAAGGGGAGCAAAAAAGCAAAAGAATGTCTTGCTGAAGTTTTCACAAGAAAGGGATAGGCAGAAATGTTAGCAGAGTAATGAGAAGAGAGATAAGGAAGCATTATGAGTAAGATGCAATACATGGATGACAACAGTAGACCAAAAGATGACGGTATTATCGGGTCCATAGTCAGGTGAAGGAAGAGACGAGAGGTGATATGCCTTAAGACAACAAAAGAGTATAAGACATGAAGTCATATCCTCATTTCAAGAAGAAAGTTCGTGACTCTAACGTGATTACCAATAGGAAAAGCTAGAACCCAGAATAATAGAGGTCAGTATGGGCTGGTGAACAAGAAAAACTCTAACGTAATGCTCGTCCTTTTCCTTCTTCCTTTTTTTGCTGCCTTTTTTTTTGTTGTTGTAGGCAATGGAGATATCTTCATCAACAAGGTTAGATGCACATAGAAGAAAAATTCGTGGCAAAAAATAGAAGGACAAATTCTTAACAGTATATAGAAGTATCAAATCCATGACAACATATAGAAGGATCAAATCCATGAAGGGGCCAACTTAAGGTGCAAAGGGACTTAAACGTCCACCTTCAGATTGGAAAATTATAGTTCCTTTTAAGGACAAACCTAAAATGAGGTCAACTTAAGGTGCAAAGGGACTTCAACGTCCACCTTAAGATTGAAAAATTATAGTTCCTTTTAAGGACAAACCTACGATGAGGTCAACTTAAGGTGCAAAGGGACTTCAACGTCCACCTTAAGATTGAAAACTTATAGTTCCTTTTAAGGACAAACCTACGATGAGGTCAACTTAAGGTGAAAAGGGACTTAAATGTCCACCTTAAGATTAGAAAGTTATAGTTCCTTTTAAGGACAAACCCACGAAGAGGCCAGCTTAAGGTGCAAAGGGACTTAAATGTCCAGCTTAAGATTGGAAAGTTATAAAGCTTCAACTCGAAGACTTCGTGGTTGATGACATCGACTTGAACACTTGGAAAACTTTGAAGATTTGGTAGACTTTGCAGACTTCAACTTGAAGAGTGGTGGACTATAAAATTCAACTTGAAAAATTAGCAGACTTGAAGACTTCAACTTGAAGATTTGGAGGGCTTAAACAATTCAACTTTGAGACCGGCGAATATGAAGACTTCAACTTGAAGACCGACGGACCTGAACACTTCAATTTGGAGACTTGCAGGGCTTAAATATTTCAACTTGAAGAGCGGTGAACGTGAAGACTTTAACTTGAAGACCGACGGACTTGAAGACTTCAACTTGGAAACTTGGATGGCTTAAATATTTCAACTTGAAAAGCGGCGAACTTGAAAAGTAGCGAACGTGAAGACCTCAACTTGAAGACCGATAGACTTGAAGATTTCAACTTGGAGACTTGGAGGGATTGAATATTTCATCTTGAAGAGCAGCGAACTTGAAGACCGGAGGACTTAAGGATTTGGTGAACATGAAGACATAGTGAATCCCTAAACTTCAGTGCAAATACTTGGTAGCCTCTTAAAAGACTATAATCGTCCTATTGAAGACACTGATTTATCATGGAGGTTTGCCCCATCTAAGTCATATGAGATCCATAGTTCAAAAGAAGAATGAAATTTCAGCCTGATTTTCAAGTGTTGGTTGAATGAATTACTTCCATCATACTTCATTTGGACAACGACTGGGGCACTATGTATCTTTTGAACTTATGCGACTGAACTTAGAATGAAACTCTAAGTTGCCTATGTACCTCGGTGAAGAGGATCAAGTCATACCGTAGTTCAGAATGAGTGATTATTTTTAAGTCAAGTCATACCTCGGTGAAGAGCTTTACGTCTTGAAGTTTGGATCGAATTTAAAAAGCTTTGTAACTTGAAGTCTTTGCCCGACTTTGAAGAGCTTTCGACTTGAGTCTTTGCTCGAATTTGAAGAGCTTTGCAACTTGGACACTTTGCTCGAATTTGAAGAGCTTCACGTCTTAAAGATTTAGTTCAAAATTGGGGAGCTTCGGTAGATACAATATATGCTCATGTGCCAAGAAGCATTATAACTTGCAGTTTAGGCTCGTGCGTTGATGAGCGTTATAACTTGCAGTTTAGGCTCGTGCGTTGAGGAGCATTATAACTTGCAGTTTAGGCTCATGCGTTAAGGAGCATATCAACATGCATGGACTCTTAAGTTCCATCTTCGGATGAATACTTGCCCCCATACTAAGTATCGTCTGCTTCTATTTCATCATGAGGCTCAAAGCCAGGAAACCTTTCATCTCTACTTGTGGCTATACTCAATTCCATATCATGTGCACGAGTTGCCAGTTCTTCAAATGGTTAGGGCATTATGCCTTGTAAGATATAGACTCCAATGCATGCCTTGAATGCACATTTCGATGCCAGAAGTTTCACTAAGGTGATCTTTGCTGTTGAGGCTTAAGCTCCTCTAGCGGTTGATGAACTCAATAACTGGCTCATCCTTTCCTTGATGAGTGTTTGTAAGTTCGATCATGCTTACAATGCGCCTTGTGCTATTGAAACGATTGAGAAACTCTTGCTCCAACTGCTCCCAACTATCGATAGAACCGGGTTCGAGATCTGTGTACCAATCGAATGCATTACCTTTGAGAGAACGAACAAACTGTTTGACTAGATGATCACCATAAGTCCCAGCGTTGTTGCATGTCTCGACGAAATGCGCCACATGTTTCTTGGGATTTCCTTTTCCATCAAATTGTTGAAGCTTTTGAGGTTGATATCCAGTAGGGATCTTCAAGTTATCAATCTGTCGTGTGTATAACTTTGCATATGCGAGGGAAGATTTAATCGGAGGATCAATTTTATCTTCAATTGTCTCCATGATGAAGTCCTTTAATTGATCAACATGAATTAGACCTTCTGAAGAAACTTGGATCTCTTTGACCACGATCATTGCCTCGCAGCGAATTCTCCCCCAAGTTTATCTTCGGAAAGCTCCACAGGTGCTTGAATTGATTTTGCTTCTGCTAAGCTCTCGATCTCACTTGCTAACTTTTTGAGGCGAGTATCTTGATCCTCCATATATTTGGTCAACTTCTCAAGTGCTTTGGTCAAATTTGCAAGTTGTTCTTCTACAGTAGAAGCTTCAATAACCATTGCTTGCATGATTGCCATTGAGGATGAAGAATAATATGGATCATTGTTGGAATAGAGCTTAGAGGTCGCATGAAAAGATCCAACGCTCAAATCAACATCATCGGCTTGCATGAAAGGTTTCTTGGACTTAGATAAACTAAGTTGAGCAAGAACCTCTTCGATCTTTTCGGCGACATCGTCCCTTTTTGGGTCGCGCTTGTAGAGGATTTTGTTCCTTTTGAGGATGAAGATCCGACAATAGGGCTTGATGCGGATGACACTTGAAGTGTTTGTTGTCCTAAAGAGCTTACTTTGCTCCTTGTGACTGGCCCAAAGCTTCCAAAGGTAATATTGAGGATGTTTTCCACGTCAGCATAGAGCTTGGAATTAGCAGCTTTAGTGGAAGTTGATCTGGAATTGATTTTCTTTAAAGCCATTTCGATGTTCTAGAACTGTGGTAATTGAAAAGCTGAGATGAGAGGTAGAGATTGTCCCACTGGGCGTGCCAGAATTTGTAGACAATAAAATTGCGTCGAAAAATAAAATCAAGACCGAAAAATATTGCAACAATCATAGTATTTTATTTCAAATATCTGAATGTTACAATCTCTATGGATCCTCTTATTCTTCTTTCCAATAGTAAATAAATTCAAGGGCCTTTGAGCTTGATCTTGAATATGTAATTGTCGCCACGAACGATGATCTGGTTCTTGATTTTAGCTTGATAGCTTGAACTTGACCTTAATTTGTTTTTTGTTCTTGAGCTTGAACTTGATTTGTTCTTCGTTCTTGAGCTTGAACTTGATTGCTTGAAGCTTGAAACTTGTGGAGGAATTTGCAGTGTTTGGTCCATGAGCTCTCTCTTGATTCTTGTTATAACTTCTGGTGTCTTTTCTGGGTTATGAAGACCCCTATTTATAGTTGTGGGAGGGAAGAGTTATGATAAGAATAAACTCTTTCCGACCAATCAAATCGAAGTGTGACAAGGCCGCATTTCATTGGCCAGAACATGTCACTTGCACACGTGGCGCGATTTCATTAGCCTTTTAATTTGACTTGGCATGCCTTGTCATTTTCATGCGTGGCACCAAACTGGGCCTCTAGGAAGATGTCATATTGGGCCTAATGAAGTGGGCTTATCATTTAATTTGTAGTCCAATTGAATGGACTAACCCAACACATATATATTGAATTTAAATAATTAATGCAATTTACTAGCCACAATATTTGTTTGGACTAGTGTCTTGAATTTAACGTGGTCCAAATTATTTTATGAATTTAAATCCGATAAAATTTAAATGCTTACAACAATATTTGGATAGATTATTTGTTTGACGTCATTTCATGATATCACGCACTAATAATATGAAGAATAACTATGTAATATTATAAACAAAAATTATGATACAGAGTAAAATTATTATATGAAAATATAGGATAAATGATAAAATAAAATTATTTAATTATAATAAAGGGTGAAGTTGAGAGAAAAAGACAAAGTAACGACGCGACCACGTCAAATCGGTCGTTATATAAAGTGGCATATTTCGTCGTTACGTAACAACGAATTTAACGATACGATATAATAAAAATTAAGTAATAATCAAAACAAACATCGTATTTAAAGTAACAATACATTACGTAACAACCATCCAAACAAGTTGCTAATTGTGCTTAATTGATGAGTCATCTATTTGTCACTATTGACTATCAATAATTTCAAGTAGAAAAGACATTCTCTTCTGTTAAACACAAAATATTAGTATTATGTTTGATAATTAAGTATTTATTAGAACTTTCCAAAGCGACTTATGGAGTTATGGATCATGACATATTTTGGCATTTTTGAATATTGATTATTGAATAGCCAACTTTAAAGGGTGAAATATATTTTATAATTCATTATATATTCCACTCATTCTTCCCTTCATGTTATTCATATATAGTGTCCGTCATCTTTATCCGGTCCAACACATATATCAAAGAGAAAAAATCATTCTCCCCTTCTGACCACCATGTGCACGTTAGAAAAGTCAGGCAACATCTTCTATCTTACGCTTACCGGAGACGATGAGCACCGACTGAATCCTACTCTCATCGCTACGATCCGTTCATTGGTAGCCGAAGTTAAATCCCAAGCCGTGAAGGGTTCCGTTCTGATCACAAAAGCCCAAGGCAGGTTCTTCTCTAACGGCTTTGATCTAAAGTATGCACAAGCCGCCGGTTCAGCGCAAGCTGCCAAAGATCGGCTACACAACATGGTGGCCTTGTTCAAGCCGCTGGTCGCCGATTTCCTATCACTCCCAATTCCGACCATCGCCGCCGTCACCGGCCACGCTGCGGCGGCGGGGCTGCTGCTAGCTATATGCCACGATTATGTAACCATGAGATCTGATAAAGGAGTGGTGTATATGAGCGAGTTGGATATAGGGATGACTTTGCCGGACTATTTTACGGCGATGATAAGGTCTAAGGTTGGATCCGCAGCTGCTCGGCGGAATATGGTTTTGAAAGCAGCGAAAATGAAGGCGGAGGAGGCGGTGGCGATGGGAATTGTGGATTCAGCGCATCCTACGGCGGAGGAGGCGGTGGTTGCGGCGGTGAGACTGGCAGAGGAGCTGGGGAAGAAGCGTTGGAATGGCAAAACGTATGCAGAGCTGAGGAAATCGTTGGTTCCGGAAGTGTGTGGAGTTTTAGGGTTGAAACATAGTGCTGTCTTGCCTTCACGCTTGTGAGAATCACTTTTTCATTCAGAAAGTTATTTATGATAATAATTGACCCTATTTCATAAGCTTTGAACAATATTGTGTCATGGCATGCTGTCTAAAAAAAATTAATTATCTATGTGCACGCCTTAATCTAAAATTTAAAGTTGGTGGGTGTCAAAATTTCCTTTAATGTACACCTTATAATAACTAATATATAGTTTGTTCATCATGTTTGTCCGGTTCACAATGTGCAGTTGTTACAGACGGGGAGAGGGAGTGCAAAATAGATAAAGCAATCATAAATAGAGGAAAATTGGAGAAATATATATTTGCAACGCTCGTTAATCAGTTGCTAAAGAATTGATTCATTGGTGTTTACCAGTCACATAATGATACGCGTGGAAGTAATTTTGAAAGTGAAAGCACGTTGGTTGATGCTTCTTACTATTAAAGAAAGAAAAAGAAAGTTCTTTCGTAAAGGGAACATGATGTTGCTGAACATGTCGTCAGCTTTTTCTGGATTTGCAAATTTGTGGTTTTCGTTGCTTAGTTATTGGGATTATTTTTCTTTAACTAGTTATGTGTAGATAGTAATTTTAAAATTGTTCCTTATCACGTTCGAAGAAATCCGGAGCTCTTATCTTTCTTTGATCGTGTGGATTTCGTATTTATTTTTAAATCTTGAAATTTTATTGCACATAAGATATGTAGCTACATTTTCAGTTTTTCTTTTTTACTGCATATAGGTTCTCTTAGGAGCTTGCCTTTTCAAGTTGAATTGCAAATGATGTTGTAGTTTTATTTGAAAACTTGCTTTCTTAATATATAACAAGCTGTCTTTGGAAGAAAAAAATCAAATAGAGAAGGAAGGAGGTCATTAAAGTGTTGAGGCAGCTAGTATTGTGCATTAAACAAAATCATCAAGCTTCCTGCGGCTTCTCCAAATACAGTTATAGGGCACGTGGACCCATGGTCTTTCCGCATAATTAGATATTATATGTACATATTTTTTTACATTGATATAATATTAACTATTGCCCTGTTGGCATCCAAGCTCCAAGAAGGTTGAATGGTGCATTTGGTTGAACGTTGAGTTATTTACCAAAAGGAATATGGATCAATACCCACTTACTATATTTTTTCCTCCTTATTCTTAGTAATGCACCAATGTAGTTGAAATTCTACGTCCGCCACTGCCAAATAGGGCAACCTAACACATCTATGATTGAATTTAAGGCATGGATTTAAGGGGTCCTCTGACCACATGGAGTTATTTGCATTTTACACTGCTCATTTATTTGATTTACAACTTATCTCCTTGTCCTTTAATTTTTAACATGTTATTTCCTTTCCTTCGGTTATCTTATTGCTTTATTATTTTGATGTTGTTATTGTTCTTTGTCTTCATTATTTTCAACATGACTTCTTCACTATTATTTTCTTTTTTAAACCTGCTTTGAAATGGTTTTTTTTAGTTGATGGTCTATCAAAAACAGCCTCTACCTTCATAGAGTGTCTTCATACACACTATTCTTCCTGTACCTGGGAATACACTGGGTATTGCATTTGTATTTTATGAGGAATAAAACAGGAACACTAGTATATTTATAAACGGAAAAGGATTAATAAAAAGTGTCCCTAGCGTATTCATTGTCTTATAAATAACTTTCGTTTACCTATTGGCTCATGGAGAACCTCACTGATATCTTTCTTAAAAATTTACGTTTACCACTAACCGACCAATTACGTGCCCATTTGGGATATCTAATCTGAAATGTTGCAGCCTATAAAGCCTCCACGTGTAACCTCCATTTCACCAAAAGACCAACCTACCCCTCCAAAAACACTCCATAAAACCCAACTCCGCAATTTTAACATTGTTGGGTTTAAGTTTGTTATAACTTAAAATATGGTGAAGGAGAAATAGAAGGAAAAATGAAAATTTTGAATTCCCGTCTTTGATAAAGGGACAATGTCTCATATTGGAGGAGGAAAAAATTTTTGATGGGTATATATACAATTGTACTTCTTCTAGCTCTTAAAAGAGTCGAGCAGAAGTCAAGCCTCGCGCCGTCATTATCGCTCGCTCGACTTCGGCTTCGGTCAAATGGGGCGGACGGGTGCGGGGCGAGGCGGGTTTAAAACTATCCAGGTTCGGTACGGGTTGAAGCTTATCCGAGTGCAGGGCGGGGCGAGTTGCGGGTTTCTTTACCCTCCATTGCCTTTATCCAGTTTTGGGTCTTTAGGCTAATACTGAAAGTCCTTTGTTTAATCAAATCTTCAAATACATATTGCAACATATTCTATAGGAAAATTTTATAGTTGCTTTTCCGTTTTTTTTTTTTTTTTACACATTTACTTGGTTCTGTGTTTGATTCTAGTAATTTTTTTTTTTAAAATTAGGAGTTACAACATTCTTGAAAGTTGGCCAGCTTATAAATAACGTTAATCATTTATTACTATGGAGTAGTTCCTAATTTATCAAAACAAAACGTAATAATTTATTGAAATCATAATCAAACTTCAATAATATAATACCTTATTTATAACTACAGCTGCCTGTTTATCTACGCGGGATGTTATATTATTTTTCCATTTGCATTTGCTAATATTTTGTAGATCATGAATTTTAGTTGTCAAATTTTAAAAGTTTTACCTTATATATTAATCAATAAGTGAAACTTTATATATATCATACTCCCTCCGTTCCAGTTTATGTGAACCTATTTTCATTTTGGTTCGTTCCAAAAAGAATGAACCCTTTCTAAATTTGGAAACAATTTAGCTTAAACTTACAATTCTACCCTTACTGAGAAGCTTTTATAACCTCACAAATACTCTGGCCCCCTTTTGACTTGTTTAGGACCACAAATTCCAAAAGTCTTCATTTTTTCTTAAACTCCGTGCCCAGTCAAACAGGTTCACATAAATTGAGTAAAAAATTAGTCCTAAACTGTTTTATAAATAGCATAACTTTTAGTGCAACATGTTCAGTGAAAAATAGATAAACGGGTCTTAAGATATGTTACTAATCAATAGAAACGAAAAAGGATAAAAAGATAAAATAAAAAAAACTTATGTGGGGCGGAGCGGAGCGGGTCTATGCAGGGGCGGGGCAGATTGAAAAAAAAAATTCACTATGCATGGCGGGGCGGGGCGGTATGAATCATTGCGGGTTTAGGCTGAACCTGCACCCGCCCCATTGCCATTCCTAAAGAAAATGCAGTAAGTGTAATTTGCTACCGATCTTTAAGTTTGTTGGTCACTAGGGGTTGAAGTACCGCTACATCAGTGAGGGTAATCCATTCTATCCTGAGAGGAAATAATCCTAAAATTCGGGTACTAGGAGGGGATTAAGTTCCTTAAGGAAACATTATGGATTCAGTGGACTCGAATTAATTTTCTATTTCTTCTACATTTCTAATTTTGCTTTGCTTCTATATTTTTCAAAATATATTTTCGAATATAGATTACTAATAAACATAACCCTTGTCCTGATTCCTTCTTCCTCATTTTCTTTAAATTTCCCCTCTTCTCTTCCCCAAAAAGTTCAGCCATGAATAAGCAGAAACTCCAAATCCTTAGTATAGCAATTGGCCCAAAATGTTGGACCCCAAAAAGTTGAGAAGTTATCAGTAAGAGCTGTAGGTGGGAACTGAGAATCATTTTTAGTTTTCCCAACATTTGTCAGGAGATGGAACGCAATAGTATTTTAAGAACATTAATATTTTAGTATCAATGAGTCAAGTTCTCAAAGCCCATTTAACTCAAATGAATTCTACAAGTTAAACTTTTATTGCCTTCATGAGAAATTGGAAATGAAAGCTGATTTAAGTTCCAATAAAAGAAAATCCAATTACACTTAAAAGGCAAATAAATAAATTCAAGGTTCCTCCTAGAAACATGCGTGTCTAAGAATAAAAACAAGCTCTTAAAAAACAGGATATGCACGTGGATTGATAAGTTGAAGAACATACAGGAGAATCATAGTGGTTAGCCACCTAATATATTTTTACCTGATTGATAAAGGTTCGATTCTTCACCTTACAATCTTGTCCCTCATTTCCCTCTTTTTGTTTAAAAGGTAAAGAACAAAGAAGAAAGCAATGGTTGAGGTGGTTAATTATGTTTGCTAAACTTTAGCTTCATTTAATTATTACTACTTTTTCTGAACGTGCGTTGCACATTTATCTCATATCATTATTATTCAATTCGGATAAATACTTCCCTAACCCTGTGTTTGCACCAAACAAATTATTTTTACCATAGTTAAGTGATTTAATAGAGGGAAAACATGTATTACTTGATCATGATTAAGTGCTAGAACTCCATGAGCAAACACATGTCACTATTCTACTAATTTGGTGTAAGCTTTGGGTGCGAGTAAATTTTTACCTACAGTTCATATTGCAAAATGTCGAAATTTTAACATATGCTTATTTTAAGAATGTTTGTTTTGAGTTATAAAGCTATTTGGACACCACCTAATTTGAAGCTAAAATGATATTTGAATATGTCAAATGAAGTAATATTTCAGTCGCAAAAGTTTAATTTCTTCTCCAGGTTGAAAGTCATGCCAAATGTAATTTTAACTTCTTTTCAATATCAATTTTAATTTCAGATACTAATTTTTCAAACTTAAATCAAATATTGGCCAAACAGAATCTTTGCTTTATAAATTTTGATAGTTATGAGCAAAATATTACTCCTTATAAACTATACCTTGGAGAAGAAATAAAAAAGAATTTTAATTTATAATATGAAACTTTCAGTGTCATACAATTAAAAACAAAACTATAAATTATGCATAAGGATATTCAAGAAATGAATCACTCAAAAATTCTGTGCCAAAGAATAAAGTAAATTTTTTTTTCTTTGAATAACTAAAATATTATTGATTTAAAATCAAAACTCGGTCTTCGTGAAATTGAATTTTTTCTTTTATGATTCTTCAAAGGACCTTTAAAATTATTTGTCAAGTCGGTAAAGGTATCTTACCTAAAAAAAAAAGAATATAGATCAAATATTTCTTCCTTGAACTGTACTAACTCTTTCTAACCTAAATAACAGTGACCTGTGCATAATTATCAAAATACGTTACTTTAAGCAATATCTATATTTTCACCACCACTTGTATAAACCGTTTCACTGAATATATTATAAATATATCCAAAAGTAATCTAAAATAGTAAAATGGTGCAAGAGAATTTTGATTAAAATATGAAAAGAATGTAGATAATGTGTCTAAAGGAATTATCTTGAGGTTAATAATTTTTCCACATTGTACAAAAGGTTTAAAAGAAATTCAATGCCCGAGATATAATACCTACTAAACAACTTAGAGTATCATTCTTTAATTTCTTCTACCATAAGAATGCAATCCAATAAAAACAAAAAAAATTAAATTAAAGTATAAAATTTAAGAAAGAAGAATGGAAATATTTTTTAACGTTGTTAGTATGAGAATTTGACAGAGACACTTGTGAGATTTTATAAGCAAGTGCTCACTGTCCAATTAAAAGCGAGAAGTTGTATTTTTGCTTTTTCTCATTTCACTTGTAATCTAATTTATTTAACACCTCTTCAAAGTATATAGTCTGCTAGAAACATACCTTGAAGAGGTCCAAAACTATATTAACTTTCATCGGAAACTTTCTTTATCTGAAGTTCACGCCATTGGGTTGCGCTCTTCATCTTGTATCTAATCCATGGAGATTGTTACAACAGCTGATCATTTGAGTCGTCTCCCTTAGTGTTAGGAAGGAAGCATAAGCCATGAGGAGAATACTTGATTGAAAAAGTATTACTATTTGTAAGACGTGCATGACATCTTGATTGCGTGGACAAACAGGGAATGAATTATGAATCGTAGCCAAAAATTATTTTACTAATCCCAAGGAACACAATCCTTCAGTCAAGGCATCAATTTCTTTTATTTATATAAGTTGTTCTTTCTAACTGCTAAATACGTAGTTTCTTTAAAAATTAGATATTAATGAAAGAACACAACTATTTAGAAAAGACACAATACAAATCAATATTTTTAAGTACTATTAATTATTATTAACAAATATCAATTTATAATTATTAAAAGGGCATTTTAGTAATTTAACTTTTTGATTTTGGGCTTTCCACTTTTAATATAGTATAGATAATGTGAAAATGAGTATATAAAAAGATAATTTTCGTGTTGTTTGTATATAGTTGTTACAGGAGACTGGAGAGGGAGTGCAAAATAGGTAAAAGCGATCATCGACTGAGCAAAAACATGAGAAATGTATATTTGGTTCCATCTTTCTTATTAAAGAAAAGGGGAAGGGCCAAATATTTCTATATTACTTTCGTATATTGTTTATATTTAATTTTTGTTATACTATCCGGCAAATTTATTCCTACCATCAGCAAGCTTTTTAAAATTACTTCTCAGTCCGTCAGGTGACCTAGAATCTCCCAAATAATTTTAATCAAGTCCCTTATTCTTCTTCTTGATCCACTATTTTCGAAATAATTGGCATTTACCTACTTTCTTAATTGGGAAAAAAATAAGAGAAAGAAATATAAAATTATACAACGGTTAATAAACAAAGTATAATAAATTGAAAAATCTAAATTAGGCAGCTTGTCTAAATCCCAAAAGTATTTATAAATCCCAACTTTAATGAATTTGTTGCATATGAAGACTTTGCAAGTATTAGAGATAGAAGTTGAAGTTCCTTGGAGGCATTACATTGTCGAATTCAACTTTGCTTTAATCAAATACCTACACATTGTGCACTCTTAAGTTAGTCGATCGACCTCTATAGACAATAACAAATTATATTTGAATATACATGTACATACATCATGAGCAGTTGCATATAACACACGAAAAATAAAACTAATGAACTCTAGAGTGTGTATGTCGCTGAAAAATAAATAAAATTTTAAATCAATTCCAAACCCATTATCACAAGAAGAGAAGTGGGTGCATTAATAACTAAAAATATTCATGAATAACTTGTATAGTCTAGTATGTTTAGCATTCACATCAATAGTAATCTTTGAAAATAGTGGAACAAAAAGAACAACAAGTGATTTAAATAAAAAAAAATTGGGAGATTTTGGATTACTTAACAGATCAAGGGTGTTTTTAAACGTATGCTGATGCTAGGGTAAATTTTGGCCGAAAAATATAACGATAGGGGAAAAGTTGACCGTATAGTATAACGGAGGTTAAATGTAGACAATATCCGAAAGTAAAGGGATATATTTGGCCCGTTCTGCCGACCGTTCTTCTTGTCTTAAACTAAAACTAAGGTTGTTGAACGTGTCCTCAGCTTCAAAGTTGGATTAACAAAGCTCTCTATGATAGTTGATAGTGGTGAAGAACTTTACCTCTTATATTGATAAAAGAGCTTTGTATAATCTTTCTATATTTGAAAAAATCTGTGATTTTGGTGACTTAGTTATTAGGATCGTTTTGGTTTTACTAGTTATGTATAGATAGCAGCACAGAAACTAACAATTTATACAATGTGGAAGTTTTGTTACACGGTGAAGGACAATATATAAATTACAATTTACTAAATACTAATAAGTTGGAAATAGTTTTGCTCAAAAAAGCTTTGAACATGTGAATGATCTTTACAATTCTTCATACTCTTTTCACAATTTTTTATATATGAAAATAGCTAGTAGCACCCTTATTTCTCAAATTCTATATAGACATGAATTAAATAAACTAATAAATATCAAATCCTAAACAATTTACGTTTCCTATCTCTACTTTGAATTAATTTCCCTCACGTTGATTTTTATATGAATAATATAGGAGTTTTTGCATGTATGATTGCCTTGTTTTCATTTAGATGTCACTAATGCGTATATAATTTTTCCACATTTTATTCTGTCAAACATATTTAATAGATTAGCAAAACAAAAGGTTTACCCCCCAGAGCTTAGGACCAAATCCATGTGATATACTTTTTGAGTACGGACAATCTATTACATACCTAACCTTTCTAAAGTATGCCCAAGACACACCTCTTTTGCTTCGTGGCAGGCGCGTGTTAACCAAAACGGTAAGAGCGTGAACCATTTAAATTTTTTTCCCCAATCCTTAGTTAAGTGCCAGATGTCAATATTTTATATTTTTAATATTTTAAGTAACTAGTCCCTTAGAACTCCACCCCCTTCTTCTCTTCTTCTTCCTCGTTCCCCATCCCCAATTTTCCTTTCTCGTTTTTTCCAAGCCCCTCCTCCCTTTCATCTTTTTATCATGCAATAAGCTAATTTACAAAATTCATCATATGAAATTTACACAACTCGCTGTAAATTTTCTTTAAGAGTGCATACCAAAAAAAAAATTTGCTTCTTTTTCTACCATTAAAATTCACTTTACATAATCAATTTTTTTCCTGTTTCTTGAAAATGACAGAAATTATACAATCTCCCAACTTCATTTCTTTTATCTTCAAGATCCATCACTAATACACAATATTTATCACCTGGAGATATTGATGGGTCTCACCAAGAGAGTCTTGTTACGTACCCATTGTGTATCTGTAGATGTATACAACGAAATATTTATTATTGTATTGACAGGTTTTTAATTCATGAAGTAGGACTAACTTTTATTTGCTTTGTTCGATTTTGGTCTGAAATACGAAAATAGAGAGGGAAGCTAGAGAAAAGAGAAATTTCAATTTCAGTTTTCATATCTTCCATTCTTTGTCTATGATTTGTTACGGAGGAATGCAAAAGTAAATTTTCTTGAAGGTCAGGAGGTGGTTATGGTTTTTTCTTGTGGTCTCCGGTGACGGCAACAGAGGGTAAAAGAAGATGGAAAGTTAGAGGGTATTTTAACTCAAGGGTATATGAGTAATTATATATATATATATATATATAATATTTTGTTTTTTATGTTAATGACACGTTTCATGATTATATTGGTGCGTGATATTACATATATTTTAAATAATTGGTCAAAAAAAATAGTGTATCTTAGACACACTTTAGAAGGTTGGATGTGTAATAGATTGCCCGTGCTCAGAAAGTGTATCACAGAATTTGGTCCTAAGTTCGGGGGATAAACTATGTATTTTGCCTAATAGATTTCATCGTAAGTTCGATATGGGTATATCAATGAGTAGTTTAATACTATAAGAGCAAGATGAACCAAAAAGATGATTTTATTAAAATATGATGAGCTGATTATATACACAAACAAGTTATAGAGTCCCTGTGAGAAAGCTCCACCTACAGTGGTAACAAACTAGAAAACAAGGAAAATAAAGTAGCAAACTCCTCAAATTGTGGAAACAAAATAACAACCTATGCAGTAAAACAAAGTAGATACAGTAATATTATAAAGCAGTAATAGTAACTCCAAATACACCCCCTTCAAACTAGATGTTGTGCAACAACATCTAGCTTGGACAAATGGCGACAGAAGGAGTTTTTTTAGAAGTGATCTGGTGAGAATATCAACCAACTGGTCGGAACTAGGAATGGCTTGATGATAAGGCGCTTGTCGTTAACCTGTTGGCGAACATAGTGGAAGTCAACAACTATATGCTTCATGCGGTTGTGAAGACAGTTGTTCTGACATAAGTAGGTAACACCAAAGTTGTCATAGAAAATAGTAGGTGTTGTGCGGATATGGACATGTAGTACCTTGAGAAGATTTTTTACCCAAGTGATCTCATCAACGGCACTAGCAACAGTCTGGTACTTTGCTTCAGTAGACGAGCGGGCAATGGTGCATTGTCTTTTTGATGACCAACTAACTGGAGTAAGGCGAAGAAAAATAATATAACCTGTGGTGGAACTTCGATTAGTGAGGTTGCTGGCCTAGTCAGCTTAGAAAACACAAAGAGATTAAGATTGGTGCTTGGAGCAATTTGATGGCCATAGTTAGCAATGTTTTCGAGATATCGTATGAAGCGCTTAACGGTCTTCCAGTGAGCATTAGACGACGCATGCATAAATCGAGACTATTTGTTCACTGAGTAAGAAACATCAGGCCTAGTAAAAGACAAGTATTGCAGCTTGCCAATCACTTTACTGTGTTCAGTAGCATCATAAGATGGAGTACATCATTTAGCAGCAAACTTTGAGATGACCTCATGGGTGTGGAGACACCTATGTAATTTTCCATCATAAGATCATGGAGAAGGTCCGAAACATACTTCGCTTGAGACAGAAAATTGCCTTTGGCATCTCGATGAACCTCAACCCAAGAAATTAGGATGAAAGACCCAGATTTTTAAGGGAAAAAGGGAATCCAACGAAGAGATAATATGATAAACTACTGAAGAGTTGTTTCCTGTAAGAATGATGTCGTCGACATAGACCAAAAGATACACAACACCATTAGAGTCATAGCGAAAAAAGAGAGAAGGATCCGAGTGAGCCTTAATAAACCCAATGTAAAAGAGATGTGATGCCAGTTCATTGTACCAAGCATGCGGCACTTGCTTGAGACCATAAATGGCCTTACGCAAATGACAAACATGTGAGGGATGAGTTGTATTTTCAAATTCAGGTGGTTATTTCCTAAAAACCTCTTCTTCAAGCATGCCTTGTAAAAAGGCATTATTGACGTCCAACCGATGTAAGACTCAATTGTGCTGAACTCCAAGGAAAGAACAATATTAATGGTTGTAGTCTTGACAACCGGACTGAATGTATAGTGATAGTCAAGACTTGGACACTGAGTAAACCCATTGGCAACCAAACGAGCTCTGTAGCTGTCAACTGAACCGTCATCCTTCCTATTGATCCTGTAAATCCACTTACAATGAACAATATTCTTGTTAGAATCTTGAGGAACCAATTCCCACATTTGATTCCACACTAAATAGTCACGCCCCGAACTTGGGGCTGGACGTAACACGGCACCCGGTGCTTGGCTACAAGTGACAGAGCGAACCAACGGGCTGACTGAATTAATATGTGATATTATACCATATTGAATGTGGAAGATAAGATAACACATGCAGATATACTAAAAATCTGAATGATATAAATCAAAGTGCGAAAATACTAATATAAGTCTGAAACATATTAGTAGCCAACATTGCTTAACATGAAAAGCCTGTGACTCTGTCTAACTGTTACTCTAGTCTATGAAGCCTCTAATGAAGTATTGAAAACTCTGATTGTCTGTAAATACTGAAAGATTGTAAGTAATGACAATGCCCCAAAAGAACCAGGTGCACCAAATAGCTTGTACGAGAATCCTAGCGCTATGACTCGTCAACCTATAAATCATTACTTGCATCGTGATATACAGGCCCCGGGCGAAAGGGACGCTAGTACATTTGAATTGCACCGGTATGTAAAACAACTGAAAGAAAGAACTATAAATGCTGAAACTGAAACTAAGCTGATAACTGATAACTGAGATGATAACTGCTGAAACTGAAATGATAACTGAAAACTAAAATGATAACTGATAACTGAAACTGAACTGAACAAAGGAAGCAAGGATATGGATACTCCATCTTTTGAATGATGAACCACCTGTTTATCTGAATAAACTACGACCTCGGGCCCAATATATATTATGTGCACAAGCTACAGCCTCGGGCCCAAGTATATTTATACATAACTATGGCCTCACGCCTAAAGATGCATAAAGCATAAACTACGGCCTCAAACCCAAATGTGCATACACAATCTTAATGATTTAAATCTGCTCACACTGTAAATCTTGAATAACTAAAGTGAAGCATTGGGTTATTCCTAACTTCCCTCACCATCCGACCCTATTCTACGTTCGCATACTATCTTTTTTTTTTAACTATGTACATAGATCACAATTTGGGAAATTTCATCTAATCTTAAACGAAATTGGAATATCTACCCTAAACTTTCTATACACTTCAAAGTCACACAGACTAAAAACATCTAGGGTAAACACTTAGTCACAAAACATAAAGGGGGACTGTCATATCTTTTATCTCACAATAATAGCTGCTTCTTATAGTAGCTTACTAACGTGGTACTTTCTAGTTCTGATCTGAATAAATCTGAACAACTTAAATCATTCCCTGAAATTCAATATCCACTGCTCTTGGTTCTCATTTCGTACATCATATTTTCTTAGTCATATGCATGAGCCATACGAAAAACACATAGTTGGTAATAACCAACATTTCTGACTCCTAGGTATTTTGTCCTTAAGCTCTTATCTGTCCAAAACTACAGTGATCAATTCTATGCTCGCGGCGGTTAAATTCTTTACCTGTTACACCGTTGGGTATGACATCTGAACTATCATCATCCAACCAATGGCTCCATTTTCAAGAATTAAAATAACATTGTTCTGTGAGGTAAAACACATGTGGATACACTACCATACACAAACGTCTCCTTCAGAGTATACCATCATCTAATAAAATCAATTTTTGCACCATCCGACGAGTCTTGGGTCTTAATCCGGACCTAGAACATGCAAAGATTTCGCTATAATCATTGTTACTTACATTTTTTAGCACCCATAGGCATCAGTGTATACTCACAAGTCACCAAAATTTTGATACACTGAAAATTGGATATCTGGTAAACATATAACTGAATACTGGCGTACTGGACAACAATAAACCTGCTAACTGAAAGACTGTATAACTCGTAACGGAGGTAAATTGATAACCATAGACATGACAACTGCTTTTTTACTTTCTGATAAGGTTATGCTCTAATCCGTACTACTATCCATTGCATCCCACTTTCAAAATCCTCTCAAGTTTTACCAACCTGTACTCAATAATTATACTCCAATGAACAATCATCCTCTCTAGGACCTTGATTTTTTCCTGCCCACCGCTTAGACATTCGATACGTCTGGAATTTGATAGGAAGAGAAGGTTACCTATTGCTCTAAGCTTCATGGAATAATTTATAATAGAAAGAAATGAGACAATCCTGAATGTCTTGGCAGTTAACCATTTATATGCATGGCCCGCACACACATATAAAGGAAACTCCATTGGACACATCTTCATAAACTCCCTAGGACACTTGAACCTAGTGTCTGATACCAAGCTTTGTCACGTCCGAACCTGGGCCTGGACGTAACATGACACTTGGTGCCTGACTACATGCGATCGAGTGAACCAACTGGCTGGCTAAATCAAAATGTGATATCATAACATATTGAATGTGGAAGATAAGCTAACACATGCTGATATACTGAAAGTCTGAATGATATAAATCAAAGTGTAAAAATGCTAATATAAGTCTGAATTATATTTTTAGCCAACATTGCTTAACATGAAAAGCATATGACTCTGTCTAACTGTTACTCTAGTCTATGAAGCCTCTAATGATGTAGTGAAAACACTGATAGTCCGTAAATACTGAAAGACTGTAAAGTAATGATAATACCTCGAAAGAACTGGAGCTCACCAAATAGCTGGTACGAGAATCCTAGCGCTCTAAGTCGTCAACCTGTAAATCATTACCTGCATCTTGAGATGCAGGCCTTGGGCGAAAGGGACGTCAGTACATTTGAATTGCACTGGTATGTAAAACAACTGGAAGAAGAAACTGTAAATGCTGAAACTAAAATTGAGCTGATAACTGAGAGCTGATAACTGATAATGAGATGATAACTGCTGAAACTGAAATGGTAACTGATAACTGAAACGATAACTAATAACTGATAATTGAACTGAACAAAGGAAGTAAGGATATGGATAGTCCCTCTTCTCAATGATGAACACCTGTGTATCTGAATAAACTACGGCCTCAGGCCCAAAATATATGTGCACAAGCTACGGCCTCGGGGCAAAGTATACGTATGCATAACTACGGCCTCAGGCCAAAAGATGCATAAAGCATAAACTATGCCCTCCGCCCCAAAGATGCATAAAGCATAAACTACGGCCTCCGACCCAAATACAGGTGTTCAACATTTAGGGATTTAAATTCTAGAACTGAGAATCGTACTGCAATGTGTGATGCTGAAATACTGAATCATACTAAGTTACATGATACTAGAATACTGAATCAGACTAGATTGAGACATGTATCCATGAACTGATTATTAAAACTGAAACTTCAACTGTTTATGACATGCTGAGTAATATAGATTGAGACCCATGGGCATCAAACCCAAGTCTATAATGATTACACACTGAGCTCACAACGTTCAGAGTGAAATTCATGAACGAGTTATGAAACTAGAGAACTGAAGTTCTGCAACTATTCAAGGAACTGAGCTTAACTATATTTCTGAGGCAATTAGTAACGTTGTAAAAGAAATGTAGTGTAAGGAGAATCATTAACATTCCGAAACATAGAGAGTTAGCCTCACATACCTTAACGTCCTGCTCTTGAGTGTAATACAACATTCTCCAACCCTTTCAACTTTAATTTATAGAAATACAAGTCAAACGAATTCCATATTAGCAATAATACTCATGTTTTGGTCACTTAGACATTTTATCAAACACTTGGTGGGCATAAAGCTTCATAATCCTTATTTATGGTGTTTCTACGCCCAACAACTCATTCCCTTGCTCCTAGAAAATTCTAAAATCTCAAATTGTTATAATTAATATCATTCTTCATCACCCATATGATAAACAACACCCTTAATCAACAATCAACAATCCAAACCTATAACCGTTCATGCTTTTCTATCAAACCCATCAACTCATATCTCATGAACTTAGAGTCTACAATCATTTATCCAATGCTATAATCAATTAGAGGGTGAAGATATTACCTTTTTGACGTTCAATCCTCTTGAATTTGAGTTCTAGGGTTTCTTTTCTCAACAACGATCTCAATCGAATATCTAGTGATTTGAAGGATCTACACATGTTAATAAGGTGTTGGAGAATTGAAATTAACTTAGAATCATCATTAGAACTTACCTTGGATGATGGAGGGACCTTGGAGGAAGTTAGGTTCTTGAGCTTCACTTTCTACAACAAGTTTTCGTGTTTTGGGGTGTGAGGGACGAGGTAGGGCTTTTAAAACGACACTTCGGGTGTGCTTCCATGCAGCTGAAGGTCCAACCATGCACCTGGACGCGCAAAAAGGGCAGTGGCACTGCCACAAGTGCGATGCTGCGCACGGGAACAGCTCGGCGCGCACCTGAGCACGCAGCCTGGGCATTGTAGAGTAAAACACGCACAACCTTTTGCACATAGATCCGTTTGGGATCCATAATATACCATTGTAAAGATGTTTCAAGGGGATAAAACTTTCATGTTTCATGTTTTCCCAAATTCGCAACAGATTTTCACGAGATTCTTTTGGAAGACACAGCTTCCATAAACTTAGTTTATTTTATCAAATCTTATGCACCTCACTCTCCGTCTTGATTCTAAAATAACTATTTTCACCCACACTCATCCTGATAGGACTTTACATGTGTCACGACCCAATTCCCAAACTCGGTCGTGATGGCGCCTCTCGTGAAGACGAGGCTAGCCAACTAACCCAACTCGTCTTTTCAAAAATAATTTAAAAATGAATAAACAGCTAAAACATGACTTAATAATATTAATTAGCGGAATTACAACCCCACACAGCCCTAATCGGGGTGTCACAAGTCACGACCATCTATTAGAATGTAAGTACATCCTCAAGGTCTAAAAATACACTAATCAAGAATAATGAACAAAGGGAGAAGAACGATGCTGCGAACGCTGGCAGTCACCTCGTTAAACTCCTATATCTCTGACTCTGATCAGCCAAACCCACTACCAGGTGAACAATTACCTGCATCTGCACACGGGGTGCAGGGAGTAAAGTGAGTACTCCAAATCAGTGAGTAATAAAGGTAAATAACAACTGAGCGGTAAGAAATCACGTATGGCATATCATCATGCTATATAGAAGTAGTGTAAAACCTTTTGAGGAAATAGTGAAGCTGTGAAATCCTTGGAAATATCTTAGCTCAGTTTTAAACTTCTTTAAAAATGACTTTTTCTACAGTATGCAAACGAATGCAATTCGAATAGTGCAGATAAGCACAGAAGTCCGCCCCTCGGGCACCACACTCAATTAACAAATAATGTCAGGCAATCCGGTAGATATCTCATGAAGTAGCACAACAACAGGTAAGGCAAGCAAATAAAATAAAGTAAACACACAGAACAGTCCTAGTACCGCTGCGGCGTGCAGCCCGATCCACATACCGCTGCAGCGTGCAGCCCGATCCGTTTATCGTCGACGGCGCTCACTAAGGGTGTGCATACTCCGGGAGGGGCCCCTTACGGCCCAAGCGCAATATCAAGCCATCTCGTGGCATCAAATCTAGGCCTCGGCCTCATATCAGTATAACACTGCTGCGGCGTGCAGCCCGATCCAAAAGTATCCTCACAATACAGGCCCTCGGCCTTACTCAGTCAACAAAATCACATAAGCCACTCGGGCAACAGTAAAGCATGATGCTCAGCCCAAAATATTTTTAGAAATATCATTTCGAGTGTTTAAGGCATAATAAACTTGGCCGAGTTTTAAAACAGTGGAAAAATACATGATTGAGTGGAAATATATAATTAAATCAATGAGGAATTATCAACAACAATCCCCGAAGGGTTCAAATAGCTGGCACGAAGCACAAATATGGCAATCGGCCCAAATTATGATGATAACAAGTAAATTTCAGTCAAGTACGCAGTAAATTCATCAATCGGGACGGACTAAGTCACAATCCCAAACGGTGCTCTACCCCACGCTCACTATCCGGCGTGCAAGTCACCTCAATATAGCACTACGATGTGCAAATACGGGGTTTCAAACCCTCAAAATATCATTTACAATCATTACTCACCTCGAACCGACGAAATCTCTAGCTCGCGATGCCTTTGCCCCTCAAATCGGCCTCCACGCGCGTTGAATTATCCACAACCAGAACGAATACGTCACAATATGCTAAGGAAACAATACCCAATCAAAAAATCAAAAAATATCAAAAACCCCAAAATTAGCAAAACCCGAGCCCCGGGCCCACTTCTCGAAACTCAGAAATTTTTACATCAACGGGTTCCTTATCTCCTCACGAATTTATACATACCAAAAGTACTAATTTCCGATAACATTTCGACCCTCAAATCCTCAAATATATCCAAGAGGGTTTTCAAACTTTTCCAACTTAAAATCACTAATTACATGTTAAAAATAACAATGGATTCGGGTAATCTAACCAAAATTGAGTTAAGAACACTTACCCCGATGTTTTTCTTGAAAATCTCTCGAAAAATCGCCTCACCCGAGCTCCCTTGGTCCAAAAATGGAAGAGTGAGACGAGTTTGGACTTTATTCTGCTGCGTAGGGATTTGTTTTTCGCGTTCGCGGTCCTTCTCTCGCGTTCGCGAAGAACAAAATTTCCAAAAGTCATTTTTCAAACTCTTCTCGGACAGCCTCTGGTATAATGGCAATAACTTTTGCTGCAGATGTCCAAATAACTATTATAATATGTTTGTGGAAACTAGATTCAAAGAGCTACAACTTTCGTTTATGAATCATCTCAAAATTCATTGTAGATTGAGAGATACGAGCCTCTAAAGTAAGACATGCGCAACAGAATTTCTTCTTCTTCGCGAACGCGAGTCTCTCTTCGCGAACGCGAAGAACAAAATCCCCGAAGCCAAATCCTTCTTCGCGAACGCGAGGGGACCCTCGCGGACGCGAAGAACAATACCAGATACCAGCTTCAGCTATTGCAAAACAGCCCAAAATGATCCGAAACCACCCCGAAACACACCCGAGGCCCTCGGGACCTCAACCAAACACGCCAACATATCCCATAACATTATTCAAGCTTGTTCCAACCTTCGGAACGCTCAAAACAACATTAAAACACCAAATTTGCATCGGATTCAAGCCTAAGAATTTCAAGAACTTCCAAATTCCGTTTTTGATCAAAAACCCAACCAAACCACGTCCGAATGACCTGAAATTTTGCACACACGTCATAAATGATACAACGAAGCTACTGAAACTTCCGGAATTCTATTCCGACCCCTATATCAAAATCTCGCCTATCAACCGGAGAACGCCGAAATCTCAATTTCGCCAATTCAAGCCTAAACCTTCCACGGACTTCCAAAATGCATTCCGATCACGCTCCTAAGTCCCAAATCACCTAGCGGAGCTAACCAAATCATAAAAATTTCGATCCGAGATCATATACAAACAAGTCAAATCTTGGTCAAACCTTTCAAATTTTAAGCTTTAAACTTAGAATTGTTCTTCCAAATTCATTTTGATTAATCCTGAAACCAAAACCAACGATTTACATAAGTCATAATACACCACACGGGACAAATCATGCCCGAGAACTGGCGATCAAAGTGCAAAAGCTCAAAACGATCGATCGGGTCGTTACATCCTCCCCCACTTAAACATACGTTCGTCCTCGAACATGCCCAGAGTTGTTCCAAAAGCCAACCAATCGCTGAATAACCTTACCAAGCATATACCCGGGAGTGATCCCACGTCACCCTATCTCATATAGGTCCGATAACACAATGTAACTGAACTTTCACAATCCAACCTAGCACATAAACCTTAGAACCACATTTCCACTTCTGAAATCATCTATAAGACCAGAATCTCACATCTATACTTTGAATAAGTCCGAACAAGCTGTATTAACCCATACCTACAACCTCAGGTGCAATTATATGACATACCACATAACTCAAACACATGTAGCGATAACTTCCATTCACAGCAGCTGTACGCAACAACCGAATACCGGTAGAAAACCTCTTATCAACTAAAGTCTCATTCCAACACTTTCATATACTGCCAATGATAATGAAACACGCAATAAGCCATAACCATTTCCCAGATCAACCATTCATGAAGCCACTTCTCTTTTGGCAAATACCAAAGCAAATTTCTGAGCCAAAGCTCGATATTATCCTTCCAACATGCTGAAATCGAATCCGTTCGTATTCATTAATGATCCCAACGATCTCCTCTAATCCAACACGCTACTCTGGTGACATGACACATCAATACAGGCCTAAGCCACAACTTGCGCAAAACGCGCACCAATAAGCAACAGTCCGAACATACTCAAATCATGAAAATGACTCCAAT
>NW_017675104.1:69114-75849 GCF_001879085.1 Nicotiana attenuata
ACAGCCCAAAAATCGATCCCGAAACCACCCCGAAACACACCCGAGGCCCTCGGGACCTCAACCAAACACGCCAACATATCCCATAACATTATTCAAGCTTGTTCCAACCTTCGGAACGCTCAAAACAACATTAAAACACCAAATTTGCATCGGATTCAAGCCTAAGAATTTCAAGAACTTCCAAATTCCGTTTTTGATCAAAAACCCAACCAAACCACGTCCGAATGACCTAAAATTTTGCACACACGTCATAAATGATACAACGAAGCTACTGAAACTTCCGGAATTCTATTCCGACCCCTATATCAAAATCTCGCCTATCAACCGGAGAACGCTAAAATCTCAATTTCGCCAATTCAAGCCTAAACCTTCCACGGACTTCCAAAATGCATTCCGATCACGCTCCTAAGTCCCAAATCACCTAACGGAGCTAACCAAATTATAAAAATTTCGATCCGAGATCATATACAAACAAGTCAAATCTTGGTCAAACCTTTCAAATTTTAAGCTTTAAACTAAGAATTGTTCTTCCAAATTCGTTTTGATTAATCCTGAAACCAAAACCAACGATTTACATAAGTCATAATACACCACACGGGGCAAATCATGCCCGAGAACTGGAGATCAAAGTGCAAAAGCTTAAAACGACCGGTCGGGTCGTTACAACATGTCTAGAATATCACATTAATACTCATTTAACATGTCCACACCTAATCCAAATTTATGGAGTGTTACGTTATCTCCCCCTTAGGATTATTCATCCTCGAATGATTATCCTGGCTGTAACTATGGCTAACTCTGGACCTTAAACGGGTCTGGTGGAAATATGTGAACACTGAATTGTCATGAACATATGCAACTAAACTGAATGAATGCATGATTACTGAACTACTGAGATATTGAACTGAATAGGCACGGAACTAACAGAATACTGAAAGACATGGAGATTATAATATAAGGTCTAAATGAAAAGGTTAGTTACCTTAAACATTTTGCCAAAACACCCGCCAGCTAAAGAGCATAACACACGCCTCACAGGGCATCATAATATGGATAACATGAAATATATACATGAATACTGGTCTGCAATGGATAGATTGATACTGAACTAACATGGTTATATGAATACTGAATGGCCCAAATATTTGAGAACTGAACTGACATTAATATCTGAGTACTAAGTTGTCATGGGTATCCGAGTACTGGACTAACATGAGTATCTGAGTACTGAACTGACATGAATGTTATAACATGAGATATGAATATTGGAAACTTGAATGTTTTAACATGACACGTGAAATACTGGGTGTGCACCTGCCAATTCTGGTGGCAACTCTAACTCATAAGCTACTTGACCGATCCTTCGTAGGATCATATATGGCCCGATGTATCTGGGACTGAGCTTTCATTTCTTCCCAATTCTTATAACACCTTTCAAAGGCCAAATTTTTTGAAACACCCAATCATCAACTTGAAACTATAGGTCTTTACGCCGTACGTCTGAATAGGACTTTTGGTGACTATGAGCCGTCTTCAAACGCTCTTGAATCAACTTGACTTTCTCCATAGCCTGATAGACCAAATATATTCCCAACAACTCTGCTTCGCCAACTTCGAACCAACCAATTGGCGATCTACACCTTCGCCCTTACAATTATTCGTATGGTGCCATCTCGATACTAGAATGGTAGCTGTTATTATAAGCAACCTCAATGAGAGGTATGTGATCAACCTTATTACCTTTAAAAGGTCAAGGAAATATCCTCAAGAATTGAAATTAACTTATAATCATCATAAGAACTTACCGTGGATGATGGAAGGACCTTGGAGGAAGTTAGGTTCTTGAAAGCTTCCCTTTCTAGAGCAAGTTTTCATCTTTTGGGGTGTAGTGGACGAGGTATGCCTTTTAAAATGACCCTCCGGGTGTGCTTCCACGTAGCTGAATACCCAACCGCACACCTGGATGCGCAGCAAGGGCAGTGGCATTACCACAAGTGCGCTATCGCGTACGGGAATAGCTGGGCGCGCACCTGACCGCGCAGACTGCGCGTTGTCTAGTAAAATGCACATAACTTTTTGCAAAAAGTTCGCTCAGGCTCTATAATATATCATCAGAAAGGTATATCAAAGGGTTACATCTTCCATGTTTCGTGTTTTCCCGAATCTGCAACCTATTTTCTCGAAATCCTGCTAGAAGACAGACCTTCCATAAACTTAGTCAATTTTATCGAATCTCATGCACCTCACTCTCCGTCTTGATTCCAAAATAACTATTTTCACCCACACTCATCCGATAGAACTTTACATATCTAAAATATCATATTAATACTTATTTAACACGTCCACACCTAATCTATATTTATGGAGTATTACATAAAGTATCAAATTCAGCTTTCATAGCTGACTTCCACTCTTGGTGCTTGTGAGCTTGCTTATAGGTATGAGGCAAACACTGTTAGAAAGTTGAACAAGGTAATTGAATGGTTTCTTTGGGCAAAAAATATTGATTTGTGACCGGGTCGTTGGACGCGATGGAGGAGGCGGTGGGGGTGAAGGAGAAGGACTATGTAGAGGCAGTGAATTAGAATGCCGGTTCTAGGGTTGTGCAGGAGAAACTATACAAGCAGGTGGCAGGTTTTGGGTTTTGTTTCGATGTTGGTAGGTGATAAGGTTGGGAGTTAGAATATTTGAAGGGATAAGAGATTGAGATTGTTGCAAAGAAGCAGGTGAAGGAGAAGACATAGAAAGTGAATTACCCGAATTCAAGGAATGCGCATGATTCTGGCCGGAGGAGATGGACTTACAAGTTTGGCCACTGGTACATACGTCTTGAACTAGTACAGGAGAAGGAAGTGTAGAAATATCAGGTAAAGAAGTTTGAATTTGAGAATGGGTAGGAGTGTCAGCAGCAATTTCCCACATGAGAGTAGAAACTTTTCTTTTATGTTTGAAAGGGAAAAATATTTTCAAAAAAATTACATCTCGTGAGATATAAATTTTAGAATGCATCGGATCAAAACATTGGTGTGCATAATGAACCTGCGTAAAACCCAAATAGACACATGGAGTTGACCTAAGCTAGAGTTTATGTGTGGTGTAAGGCTTAAGCCATGGTAACATAGACAACCAAAAACTAACTGAGTCGTACTTAGGTGTGGCACCAAATAATTTTTCAAATGGTGATTTATGCCTTAAAAGCGGTGTGGGTAGTTTTGAGCACGTAAGTTTTGCCTCATGCCTAAAATACTCCTAAAAATACTCTAAACTAGTTTTAATTGCCTTTATGAAATTTTAAGAATTTTCTTTATTTTATTTTTATTTGGTTTGGTATTTATTTGCATTTTGCATATTTAGTAGCATTTCAAATTATGAAAATAACGAAAAATATTTTATATTTTACTTTTTGCATTTTCGATCTAATTGCATTTTAGTTGCATTCTTAAAACACCAAAACCACAAAAACTTAAACTACATAGTCATTTTCTTTGCATGTTTGAATTAATTAGCTTAAATTGGTTCACAATTTTAATTAGTCGATAAGTGGCTTAGTAATGCAAAATCGGAGTAATTAGGAGTTAAATTAAGGTGGCTAAACTTGAAAAAAGGTAATAGAAGAGAAAAAGGGGCTGGAATTTTCAGGCCCAATTTCAATACATTACATGCCCAGTCCACTCAAATGCCCGGTCCAACAAGCTTCCCCCACCAGGCCTCTCAGAACGACGTAGTATCACCCCAATAATACGTCGTTTCCTCCTCCCACTCACCTAAACGACCAAAGCCTCCCCTTTGTCTCACAATTCAAACATCCCTCTCATTAATCAAACCTAGCAGCGTCAAATTCCAAATTCTCTCAAAGATCAGCCGAATTCCTCCACCTACCACCCTTCCTCCGCCGACCGAAAATTGTTTTCCGGCGGCACACCACCACGAAACAACTACAAAACATCACCTTATGATCTCCTTCTCATCCTCGTTTCCAATATACCCTCAATTTCTGCAAAAGATGCTTAGATTTTGTCAATTAGAAGATCTGAGATTAAAGGTTCAACCTTTTTTCGCCCTTTCTTCGAATTACCTCAGCTCGGCGACATTTCTACCCGAATCATACACCAAATGATAGGCCTGTGAGAGACATGTCGGTTGGTGTCATTTTTCATTTCAATTTCGGCGGCCGAAACCCCCCGGCGTGACTTTTTTCCAATTTCATCTTCTTTCCTCCATTTCGGCTTGTAATGTGCATTGTTACATGTAGCACCGGCTCGCATAAAATTCACTGGCCAGTGCTCATGTGACAATCCCCGTTGCTCGATCATCCCTATTTGGTTTCAGTAGATAAATCTTTGTGCTTCATATTACTTGCAATTATTGTCATTTGAGTTTTGTTTATGTCATGTCTGTTGGGCGTTGATTCTATGAGTTCTAATTTTTCATTAATTGTTAGTTAACTAAGCTCGCATATCATTCTTGGGTGTTAATTGTCGTATTGTAATTCCACTTGAGTGAATCTTTGTTTTGCTTTGTTTTATCAAGTCTGTGGTTAGTCAAGATGGGTTCTAAAGTTGATTAATCATTTAGGAGTATTAGTTCTTCGAGTTCACGTCTATATTAGTTGGTAATTAATGTTTAATGGCGAAGCAGGGGTTGCTTGAGAGTTCAGACTTTGATTTAATATTACATGCTTTTGATCCGACCATTTTTGTTCCAGATTATTCATTAAGTTGGGATTTAGGTTGATTAAAATTATTTGGTTGATCAATAGAGGAAGAAAGCTGTGGGACTGAACCCAGGTCCATACGACCCATTTTGATTTAATTCAGGCCCAACCCCTTTAGAAGCCCTATAGATGTAGAAGCAAAAAAGGTAAAAGAAAAGAGTAAAATAAATAAATAAAGAAAGTGGTAAATAACATGGTCTGACGGGGTACTCAAGAGAATCAACTCAGGGAATCTTGTAACTGATTTGGAGGCTTCTAAGAAGGGGGGTGGGGGGAGGGAAGTGCTGACTAGCCAAATAGGTGAAATGTTGGGGTTTTAAGTGAATAAAAACAGAATTGGAGAGGGGTGGAAGTGAATTAGAAAAATTAGGTTTTGTTGCCCTAAAAATCTGTTATAAAAAGACTCTTTCTCACTCAATTTTGTAGACCTAGAGACACACCTAAGCCAAAGTTGCTGAAAACCCTAGGATTCTAGATCTGAACTCAAAAATTTCAGGAGAAAAACAATAAAAACTAAGGTAAAAGGAGATATAAAAGCTGTTTTCGAATTCTAGCATATTCTATTGATATTTTCTGGAATTTCAAAGGACTTTCAAGCTGTTAGAATTGCTGTTTTGCTGGATTGGAATCTGTTGCCTCTGCTTGCTGGACTTGATATCATCTTTTCTTCATTTTTTTTCCTTAACTGATTCATCTCAAAGCCTTTATTTGGACGTCTGAGATTGCTGCTTCCTTTAGGTATATAGATTGTATTTGCTTTGGTTTTATTTTGAGTTGAAGAAAGAATTCTGAATCGTTTATGTTCCATTTGTGTTTGGCTTTATAAATCTAACATCCCAGTTATTGAACTTGCCTAAATTTCCTCCCCTGATTAGTTTCCGGTGCTATTAGCTTAAATGCTGATAAAAATAGCTTATTGACAATGATTCAACTGCTAAAATGATCATCCATGCCTAACGTGATGGAAACTGTAGTGATTTGCTTCAATGTGTTGTTTGTGCAATTGTTGATATAGCCAATTTGATTTTACAAGGGTAACCTAGTGGCTATCCCCTAGTAAGTCACGCGTTTGATTCAAAGGAAGGAGAGCCATGCAACAAAATTTGGATTCTGTCATGAAATTTCAAACAAGGAAAGCGTAGATTTAAGATTACATTAGTGAAATCTGTGATTCATGCCATGATTAGTCGATTGTGTGATTTAAACTGCCCGTTTTTCTCTGTATTTAATTATGTTGTAAATTGAGAATTATGTTTGCAATGGTTTATTTTCGGGAAATTACCAGCTATGTCCATTTATAAGTAGTTCATTACAAAAATTGGCCAATTGATAAAATATTACTAATATTAGCTAAATTAGCCAATTAGCTATTTGTAGTAAAAAAATATCAAATTTTTGCTTTGTTTTGAGTGGGTGTTATTAGAATAGATTGAGCACAACTTAAAGAGCTTGAATCTCAGTTTTGGGATGATTCGGTGAAGTTTTGAGGTGGTTTTAATTGAAAATTCGAAATAAAAGCTGAACATGAAAAAAATGATATATGTATCACACTATATATCATTTGTGTATCACATGTGTATCATATTTGTATCAATTGTGTATCACATGTATATCCATGTATACATGTGTGTGAGATACATGCGTGATACATGTTTGATACATGTGTCGCAGAAGATTTTTTTGAACTCGATTTAATTTCGAATTTCGATGCAAAACCAGTCCAAATCACCTTCAATCTTCCTCAAATTTTGTATATTGACTTATCTATATATTTTCAATGAATTTCAACTATACCCATTGAAAAAGTTTCTTTTTTGTTTAGATTTTTGGAATATTGTATAGATTTTTGTATTTCATCACCTTATTTGCTACCCCGTCCATGAAATTTCCTTTCCGTCTTGTATCTAATGTTTTTAATCACGCTTAAAAATATGGAAGGTGATTTTTGCATGTGATTCTTTGAGAGAAAGAATCCTATTATTTGGTTTTTTCAATTTTTCGTGGTCTGTTTTGGAAGTTCT
>NW_017675105.1:0-803 GCF_001879085.1 Nicotiana attenuata
AGCGTTGATCTTCATCTGTCACAGATATTTTTGGAGTTGGCAAGGTAGCTGCATGGCGATCGCAACCTTGCTCTTCTCCCTCCTATCTTCCGATAGATATTATTAGTTGATTTCCAGACTGTATTAGTCTTAGCTTTTTCAGACAGTTTTTTTTGTAGATGCTCATGACTTGTGACACCCTGATGTCGGGCTTTTCTTTCCGCACTTTGTTATTCAGACTTATATTATGAAGTTTTATTAATTAATAGCTTACTACTTNTAGGTTGTTTGTGTTAAATAATATTATTTATTTTGTTTATTTGTATTGTTGATGTTATGTTCATATTGTATAGCCTTATAGCGTAGTAAAATATAGTGTCTTTTAGCGAAGTAAAATATAGAGCCTTTTAGCGAAGTAAAATGTAGTGCCTTTTAGCGTAGTAAAATGTAGAGCCTTTTAGCGTAGAAATTGAGACTTATAATAATTAAGAATTATTCGGTGGTACTGGGCGTCAAAAATCAAGCCTGGAACCCATACATAACTATTATCTCCAATTTCAAAAATCATACTTAATTTAATTTATTAAGTTAATAAAAATCTAAAAATGTTGAAATTGAGACTTATAATAATTAAGAATTATTCGGTGGCACCGGGCGTCAAAAATCAAGCCTGGAACCCATACATAACTATTATCTCCAATTTAAAAAATCATACTTAATTTAATTTATTAAGTTAATAAAAATCTAAAAATGTTGAAATTGAGACTTATAATAATTAAGAATTATTCGGTGGCACCGGGCGTCAAAAAATCAAGCATGGAACC
>NW_017675105.1:3094-75842 GCF_001879085.1 Nicotiana attenuata
CTCATGCAGATGAGCCTTCCAGCAGCATGCCTTCATATAGCCTTCAGCTATCTTTGCCAGCATCGCAGGTCACCCCGTCAGGAGCATTGTCGATTATGGGTACATTCAACGGGGATGTAGATCAGTACTTCGCATGCCCATCTACCGCAGCTGAGGATCGGCCTGCCCGGGACGTGGATGGCGGGCGCAGGTTGAGTTATCCATCGTCCCCGGCAGTTCATGCGGTATGTTTGTATGACTTTAATATTTCAATTTGTTTTCTTTTCCTTAAATCGCTGCCATTAATTAATTGTAAATTTCTTATGCAGTCTTCGTCTCAGCCCATCTTTGAGGACACTATATGCGGTGATGAGCACACCATCGATACATATACCCAGGAGATCGACGAGACCATGGTGAGAAAATATTTTCTTACTTAAAATAATAGTACATTCTGTAGGTTAAGATAATAATACATTTTCATAAAATAATACATTCATACATGCTAAGATTACTTCTTGTTTTGTAGGTTACTCACGGCCCGACGGCCTATTCTTCCGACCCTGCCAGTTGTGGTGTTGATGCTGCTGCACATCCTCACATAAAGAGGCGGCTTGATGATGATGATCCAGATAGTGTGCCCGGGCGACAGGGGATGCGAGTTAGGCCAGCAGCAACACTGAAGCACACAGGCTGCGGCACTCACTGATTTGCTTATGTATTAAATTTGTGTAAATAGTGCTTTATGTAAATAATAGTAACAACTATCTTTTGACAACAATTTTATTTTAATTGCGTTTGAACAGCAATTTTACTTAAACAATACAACTCAAACACAAACCTTACAAACCTAACACATAAACAAACAGTACAACTAATGAAAGCACTTGACACAACAGAAACATGAAGATACACTACAACACACAACACGTAAATGTCATCGCTTAGTTACGACCGCCTAGTATTCTCTCCTTAATCCTCTCGAGCTTTCTTTCCAATTTCTTTTTCTCTTCTTCCACCTCCTTGATCTTCGCCTTCAACTCTTCAATTTCTTGTTTCGATTGGCGCTGTCTGTCCCACTGCCCATTACACACATCTTGAAGATGATACACCTGGTCTTTGTAGTATTCCTGCTGACATGGTTCATCAACCCATACCTTAAAATTGCATATAGGTATGTCGGGTTGCCTATAAAACTTGTTCATGCACGCCCAGTAGTGGCGTCCAGCTTCTTCCCATTCATCGTACATCATGCTTTTGTTTCCACATTCGCACTTTGGGCAACGAAAGGGTCGTACAGACATTTCTTAAAGAGAAGTTTGGTTTTATGGAAAATCTCGATTATAGGTTCTTTTGAAGCGTAGAAAATAACTCGAACGCACTTGTTATTTATAGGCAAGATATCAAATAGATCGTAGTATTATACTGCGAATTACAAACATGACAACTCCACCAAACGTAGTATTATACTACGAATTACATAGACGTGACAACTCTACGAAACAGGGTTTTCACATGCTTTTCAGCTTTTTCAGAACAAAATGACAACTCAATAAAATGTAGTATTGGAGTACGAATTACTTATTAAATTTCTCTGACACAAATTCGCAGTATTCAACATGCTTTTCAGCTTTTTCAGAACGAAATGACAACTCCGTAAAACGTAGTATAATACTGCGAATTACATATTAGACAACTCCACAAAATGTAGTATTATACTGCGAATTACATATTAAATTTCTCTGACATGAAACAGGTTTTTCACATGGTTTTCGACATAACATTTTAAATTTTCACATGACAGCTTTAGACTTGCATATTTCGACATATTTTTTATTGAAACAGAATTTGAACAAGAAACATAATTTGAACATGAATTTTATTAGAAAATGAAACACAAACACAAAAGCGGGAAATCTAAAGATACATGACAGTACAACTGCTACAAACACATGACAATGGAAACATGAAAATACACTACTACGCTTATTAAAAATAAGCTACTATTTAATCATGATCGTGTCTTACAATTCGCTCCAACCACTCGAGTTGCTCTTCCAGGTTTTTTTCTCTTCTTCTGCCTCGTTGAGTTTGGCCTTCAACGCCTCAAGTTCTTCATTGGTTCGACGCTCGCTCTCCGCTTGGCTATGACATAAACAATGAAGCTCAAAAATTCTTTCTTTGTAGCGCTTTTGCTTACATGGTTCGTCCATCCAAACCTCAAAGTCACATGTAGGCTTGCCGGGTAACTCCTCGAGCTTGTTCTTACATGCCCAGTAGAGGCGTGCACCTTCTGGATACCATTTGAACAAACTGCATTTTTCTCCGCAGTAGCACCTTGGGACATAAACGTTTTGTGCAGACATTTCTTATAGAGAAACTTTGGTTATTGTTAAGCGAAGAATATAAGTACCATGCAACCGTTATTTATAGTCAAGATTTCAAACAAAAACGTAGTATAATACTGCGAATTACATAGTAAATTTCAATGACTTAAAACAGAGTTTCCACGTGTTTCTCAGCTTTTTCAGCAGGACATGTCAAATTCACAAAACGTAGTATTATACTACGAATAACATATTAAATGACCCCGACACGAAACAGGGTTTTCATATGCTTCTCAGCTTTTTCAAAATAAAGGACTAGGGGTATGCTTGATAGTTGGGTACATTGGACGAACTTGCACCAGGATTACCACCGCCACGCCCACCACCTGAAGGACACTTACGACGGTTATGTCTAGTTTGAGAGCATATGCCACATTTACGCACATAAACGGACTCACCAACATCCATTTGGTTCCGTATACGCGTTCTCTTTTGCACTTTCAGCTTGCGCAAATACTCCTTGTTACATACCAACTTAAAAGGTTCCGGCGGCCAATAATGCTCAGCACCTAATGGATGCAACTTCCCACTATACGTGTCTACGTATGCTGCAACACTGTATTGCCTATCAATGTAGTTTGTTGCCCCATATCCAACTTGTTGAAAGCACTTCAATGCATGTGGGCACAGCATGTGGTAGATGGTCCATTTCCCACATGAACATAACCTTCTATTTTCATTCACCGTCTGTAGATTATTCCCACGGTGTCCGTTGATAGCGGTCTTAACTTCAAAAACACCCCGTTCATGATCATACTGAAGAAATGAATGCCACTGTGCCCGCCTCCTGTACCTTTCAAATCTTGTCATGGGTATTGGCATAAATTCAATACCCATGTCCATCAATGACGATGCAGCTGCATGCCTTTCAACAAACCTCTCTGCACTCTGTTTGAAAGTCATGTGGACCATGGCAGTGACAGGCAGTCCACGGGCAGACTTCAACAAGCCGTTGAATGACTCTGACACGTTTGTAGTGAGGGCTCCCCATCGTCTGCCGCCATCAGCCCTGCAATGTCCACATTTGAGGGTCACGTTGCATCAACCAAGTATAGGCTCGTGGTTCTATCTGCCGGATCGCTTCCATGCGCCTCGTGAATTTACACTGCTGGTGCTCAGTTGCAGCCATCCACATTAAGTCATGCAACGCCTTGTCAGGAAATTTCTTCTGAAAATTGGCCTTCAGGTGCCTCACACAGTAACGGTGGTATGCATATGGTTCCTGCCATTCAGGCAAGTGACGTACAGAACTTAAAATACCACCATGCCGATCAGATATTAGACAAATACCTGAACGCTGTTTGACAACGTGCTGCTTCAAGTGGTTCAAGAACTGCGTCCACGTCTATTCACTTTCGTTGGAACAAATGGCAAAAGCTAGTGGAAATATTTGTCCATTAGCATCTACAGCAACTGCAATCAAAAGCTTAATATCATACTTTCCATAGACATGAGTACCGTCTATGGAAATTACAGGACGGCAATGCACAAAACCATCAATTGCTGGTTTAAATGACCAAAATACTTAGTTAAATATATATTCCGGTCTGTCCGAACTTCGCTCACGCCTCCATTCAACAATAGTCCCGGGATTAAAGTGTTGCAGTGCAGCCATATACCTGGGCAAATTTGAAAAAGACTTATCCCAGTCGCCATAAATAAGTTCAAAGGCACATTTGCGACCGAGATATGCCTTTCTTTTGGTTATAGTACAACCATACTCCTGGTGGACGGCTGTAATACACTCTTTAATCTTGAACCTAATGGACACTTCCAAAAATGGAATCAAGACAAGGGAAATCAAGTCCACATCCAAGTTGAAGTGATTCTCATTGAATGTGTCCATTTCACATTTGTGCTCGCTAATAAATTTACCCACTTTCCACAAACCTGATTTCTTCTTTGTGGCACGCAGCATCCAGTGACAACCCATAAACCACCTACGGCATACAGCCTTGTATTTCTCCGTAGTTGACTCACTTACCGTCATCTCACGACACTCCCTTATACTGTAGATTTTTACAGCCCTAACTAGGCGAGCTTTATCGGGGAAATACATGCCCTTTGTAAGAACAGCTGGTCTAGATTCACTCCCACATCACTGACCGTAATTCATCATCATCCCTTGTTAGGGCATCAACGTTAGGCATGCTTGGCAAATTATCAAGGTAGGGAATATTTCGCTCATGAAATGGCACGTGGGACTCATACACTCTTGGTCTAGCGGGAGGTGGAGGAACATGCTCCCTAGTCAGCTCAGGTTCAACATTCATTTCCTCCTCCTCATCATCACCCTCATCATGGAAGGGTGTCTCATCCCCAGACTCATCCGCATTGTTGTCATAATCACTATCATCCTCCTGACTCTGCGCATCTGCCAAATCACGAGTAAAAACGTCGTCTATGGGCAACTGTGTGAGGCCAGGAGCTTCAAGAAGCTCGTTTTCACTGCACAAAACGAACAAAAACCTAAGTTACCCAATACTCAGGAAAAATACTTTAGATATCGCTATATCACTTTACTTACAAATCGTATTGTCTTGACGTTTCATGATGGATATTTTCAGGTTGGTGATAACTCCCAGATGAACCACCGTGGTCCAATACTCCAGACCTACGCAGATTCCAACTAGGGGCGAGGTCATAACTTGTAAAATTCAAATCCGGACGGTACCCCCTATAAAAAATATGAGTGTTAATACAAATCCAATTAAAACATGAAAAAAAAAATCGCTAAAACGTAGTAAAATTGAAGTTTGCCAGTCGTCTTGTTGATTATATAAAGTGGAAACATTATTTTCTGGCTGCTCATTCGCCTGTGGTGACAAGTTTAAATCAAGGCAAGCTCTTTCATCTCCAATCTGTCCGGCAAACGCTGCTCCAGAATAACCACCCGATGACTGGGGGTATCCCTGCTATGCACGCCCTCATTACTAGGAACGTCTTCCACCTTGACGTACATTTCTAATAATTTTATTACAATAAATTCCCTGTATTCATCCGGAATCCGCAAAAAATCTCTAAGAGTTTCATCATCCTCGATGTTAAACTCAGAATAATAAGCAAACCCATGCGGAGTCACTGAATAAGGAAATCTACCGGTTACTTTAAGGCTAACCGAACGCCTCCGCTCACTCATTTTTTTACGTAGCAACGATACCAATGTATCGTACTCCATATTAAGCGGCAATTTAACATGACACTGTGGAGGTGAGCTATACCTCACAGAGTTATTCTCTACCACAATCTCACCCCCCCAATACAGTGAAACCCTTATTTTTGGCACTTCAGACATTGTAAAAAATTGATTGATAAGGAGAAGAGAGAATAAACGTATGTTTGAAGTTTAAGCATTGAATGAATTTTTATAAAATTGAAGCGCCTATAAATAAGGCAAGTCCGACCTTGGGGTGTACAATTTTTCAAAGTAATTCGCAGTATTATACTGCGTTTTATGTATTTGAATTATTGTTATGTCAGTTAATTATTGGTGGGGCCTAAAATCAGCCTATTTCGCAGTACTGTACTACGAAATGTCATAAAAAATTATTTTTTTAATATTTCGCAGTTTTATACTGCGAAATGCCTTAACGACAAAAAATCCGTTAAGCCAATTCGCAGTATAAAACTGCGAAATACCCATTATTATATCTTTTTTTTTAACATCAAAAATGTATTTTATGTTCAAAAAATTATTAATTAAGTTTTGGACTCCTGGAGGCCTTTCGATATGAAACACAATGGATTATGGATTTAATTTGATGAATATGACATTTAAAAATGTTAATATTAAATTTTATTATACTTTTAAAATTTTGATTTTAGATCTAATATTTATTGAAAATTTAATGAATATTTATATAGAAAAATTTCACTTCAAAAATATTAAATTTGAATGAACTCGTTGCCTATGTGGTTGCATCCATCTGTTTGATCACCAATACCCAATTAATTTAAGTTCATACGAGAAATTCTAATTTCTTCATTTAGCAAAACTAAAGAGCACCACCCAAAATTTGTACAGGATTTATTACGGCATTAGTCTCCAGTCTTCACCAATAGGAATTTCTTCCCTTGGCCTCCCCTAATTCCTATTATCTTATTTTTGTGTTGTTTGTTAACTTTCCCTTATAATCACGGATCATCAACAGCTGTGATACCATATTACAACTTATATGGTGTGTTTGGTACGAAGGAAAATGTTTTTTATAAAAAATTAAAAAATATATTTTTCCTCGTATCAAACACACCCATAGTGACGAAATTTTGTATTCACACCATATGAGATGTGTTATTTCTTTTCGTAATTATCAATTGCTCCGGATTAAATTACATTATTTTAATCTCAGATATATTTGATACTAGCTTGTTTTTGCACATGATAAAAAATAAGAATTTAAGAGAACCAACATATTTCACTACGCCCTATTATAGTGCCATTACATATGTTTACCCTTAAAAATAGATAACAACTGAATTTATACGTGGTTTTAAGGATATGTTGATTAATCCAATACTAATGATTTATGACGTTAGGTAAGCAAATAAAGAACAAAACAAAGTATCAAACCTAGTGATGATAGTGAGTCTGTGCTCGGTTAAAGGCTTAACAAGAAGCTCGCCTTCGGTTTCGAACCAATGGTTATGAAGAACTTAAGAACCAAAACGAGAACTTTGAACAACTTTTAGAAACAAAGAAAAATAGATGTATATTGCCTAGGTATGCATGTTAAAATATATTTATTGAATAATAATATCCCCCTTTAAATAGTAGGGGAGTTTTATCCTAAGTACAATTCTAAGAAAGGTAAAGACCTTCCTTGTCGCTAATCACTAATCAGCTACTGATACGGGCCGAGATTCATGCCGTGATATCTGGTTTGGTACGGATTACGGCCCTTTGTTAATCGCGTGCGGACGTTTGGCAATGCTCTTCGAGGTCTCGTTATTCGAATCGAGTTTTGTCCGGGCTTTCATACAGGTGACTCCTGGCTTCGATTTTAATTCCATGCAGTTATGCCCTCACTTCGTTCGCCCCACTAGAAAATCAGGGTGCTCATTACCCCCGATTTAACCCGTATACATACAGTCCTCTTGTTTCTCAGAGAGCAGGTCTGCTGAAACGATGAGAAACAACAGATATTCTCTGGTTCCTTCTTCCATACGTTATAATGGAAATGACGAAGAAGCCGAAACGTCCCGTCTAGCGCGTCGTTCTGGCTTTGGACACGTGTCAACCATCCTCTAGTCTCCTTCGAATGCGAAGCTACGCAAACTTTCTCTATGAAAGCTTCTATCCCTTGTTCTTTTCCTACTTTCCGACCAAGCTTCTACCATCGAACTTTCAAGTTATCATCAACTTTCTTCAGACCTTCGTATCTTCATCCTTGTTCTTCAAACTTTCATAGTGATTTCCAGGTTTTTACCCAGATTTTCCTCAATTCATTATACTCAACTCTTCATCTTCCAAACTTATTCCTTTTTCTTTAAATTTTCAGATCTTTTGAGATAGAAATTGCTAAATGATAGAATATATGAGTCCACCAAACTATATAGAGAACATGTTCTATATAGGTTTCCACAGATAAGGCTAATGCAACAGTAAGTAAATGGAACAGGAAACTTTTACGTGAAAAAATCCTTCTCGAGGGGATAAAAAACCACGACTTACACTGGTAGGATTTCAACTTCACTATGAGCAATCTTTAGATTACAACCTATGCAATCTAGGAATTAAACTCTTAATCCCTCACTAACTTGTAGTACACCTATTACAAGCCACTTTGCAATACACCTATTACAAAGACTTCAACTCATGACTAACTCTAGTCACGACACAAACACTAAAGGTTTATGGTTTACAAGGGGTTCCTAATTAAAACTTCTAGATAAGCAAAGTAGGAATTACAATGAAGAACAATTACAAAGTTACAACTCAACTAAGGACATATAAGAGACTTGTTGTAGGACCTGGTCCATAGTGGTGTTGTTCTTTGTTTTGATGCACTTGAGAATTGAATGCTTGACTGTCAGATGCTTGAAGTGCTTGAATGAATTCTCAAGTGTTCAAGTGATGTTTTGTTGTAATATTTTGTTAATACAACTTAAATGACATCACTTGAATGATGTAGTCACTTGGTTGGTACAAGGTTAATGAGAAGTGACTGCTGCACAATTTGCGTGTACAGTGCAGGCAGTCACTTTCCAGCTGTAAAGAGTTGACTTCGTACTTCTGTCAGAGGAACCCAAGGGGATCAGGTCCCTGTGTTAATTCTTTATCTTCCGAAGTCATAGTAACTCATATTAGCTTGAGTCCGTTGATTGAGTTGTGTACCAAGTGTATCTGGTTGCTTATTTGGTTCCTTGACAGTAAGTTTGTTAGATCATCAAAACATGAAGCTAAGGTACTATAAACCCATCAATTTCCCCCTTTTTGATGATGACAAACTTAAAAATTGACAATTATATTTAGAGCAACAAAAACCAGATAAAGTAACAGGAAATTCACAAGTTAACCCTGACTTTGTGCTTCCCCCCTTAATCAGTCCATGTTTCTTCTTAACTCCTTTAATTTTATCTACCTTTTCCCCCCTTTTGGTATCATTAAAAACACAGAAACAAGGAAGTAGCATAAAGAAGTCTAGCCTAGTTAACTCATGCCACTTGTGTGCACACAAACATGATAGAAAAGAGAAGCAAAAACACATAGGCATTTACAGCAAAAGAAGGAGAGTTTTCATTAAACGACGAAAAACATAAGCATTTGGCTTTACAGCAAAAGCAGTTTTTGACTGTTTACATGGGAGCAGTACTAGTGATTTCCATCCACAAACCAAAAAAAAAAAAACATAACTACCACAACATCGTCAAAAGAGAGATAAACTGGACATTGGTCAGTGAGAGATATTCTTAGGGGACACTAGAGAAAGAGGACTTGGAAGAGGTAGCAAGTGTGTTGAGAACGAGATCTATCCAAGCATTGGCGGACATTTGCTCAGCGAGCAGTTTCTCCTTCAGGTTCTCAACTTGTTGCCTGAGATCAGCATTCTGTGACGACCCGACCAGTCGTCTCATGAGTTACCGCTCCGTTTCCCCCATTTCTGCTTCTTTATGCTTCATTATCCATGTTTTATATGGTCGTGTTGATTGGTTTGTGGTTGGAGTGGATTTGGTAAGGAAATGAGACACTTAGTCTTTTAAGAAGGCTTAAGTTGGAAAAAGTCAATCGGATGTTGACTTATGTGTTAGAGAGCTCGGATGTGAGTTCCGATGGTTCGGTTAGCTTCGGGTGGTGATTTGTGACTTAGGAGTGTGATCGGAAGTGGTTTTGGAGGCCCGGTGTAGAATCAGGCTTGAATTGGCGAAGTTAGTATTTTGGCAAATTCTGGTTGATAGGTGAGATTTTGATCCGAGGGTTGGAATGGAATTCCGAGAGTTGCTGTAGCTTCGTTATGTGATTTGGGAGGTGTGTGCAAAATTTTAGGTCATTCGGAGGTGGTTTGGTTGGGTTTTTGATCAAATGCGTGTTTCGGAAGTTTTTGGAAAAACTTAGGCTTGAATTCGATGTGAATTGATGGTTTTGGTGTTGTTGAGGTGTTTTGATGATTGGAACAAGTTTGGATGATGTTTTAAGATGTGTTGATGCTTTTGGTTGAGGTCCCGGGGGCCTTGGAGTAGTTTCGGATGGTTAACGGGAAGAGTTGGACTTGTGCAAATTGCAGAATTTTCTGCTGCTTCTGGTATTATCGCTCCTGCGGGTTAGGGACCGCAGGTGCGCCGTCGCAGGTGCAAAGGGTGGAGGCCGCAGGTGCGATTTTTGGTCTGGGCAGCTGTTTTCGCAGAAGCGGTCGAGGTGGCCGCATCTGCGAAGCCGCATATGCGAAAATTGTGTCGCAGAAGCGACTTCTGGGATTTAAATGAGATTCCGCAGATGCGGAGGAGGGACCGCAGAAGCGGGTTTTGGATCGCAGATGCGGTCACGACTGGGCAGAATGTATAAATGGTTCTTCTTCGCGATTTTTGAAGGGTTTATTCATTTTAACTTCGGACTTAGAGCTTTTTGGGCGATTTTTAAGAGAGATTTCAAGGGAACTTCGATAAGATAAGGATTTTGGACCTAAAACACAATTCTATGGTGATATTTCATGAATTAGGACTGAAAAATTAAGGAATTTATGGACTAAAAATGGAGGTTTAGGGCTTGAGTTTAAGAGAGTTTAAATTGGGGATTTGAGGGGTCAATTGAACTCCGATTCTTATGTTTTTGATATGTATGGACTCGTGGAGAGATAAGGAATCTAATGATGTGAAAATTTCTGAGTTTCGAGAATTGGTCCCGGGGCTCGGGTTTTTTGATATTTTTCGATTGTTTTCGCTTGGGTTTTGTTCCTTTAGCCTATTGTGACGTATTCGTTCTGGTTTTGGTCAGATTCGACGCGCGAGGAGGCTGATTTGAGAGGCAAGGGCATAGCGAGCTAGAGCTTTAGCTGGTTCGAGGTGAGTAATGAATGTAAATGATATCCTGAGGGTTTGAAACCCCTGATTTGCACATCGTAGTGCTATATTGAGGTGAGACTCGCGCTTGATGATGAGCGCGGGGTCCTTTATTATTGGGGATTGTGACTTGGCCCATCCCGAGTGATGCTTTTACCGCGTATTTGATTGAAGCTTGATTGATATCATCATTATTTGAACAGATTGTCATATTTGGGCTTCGTGCCAATTATTTGAATCCTTCGGGGAGTTTTTATCACTATTTCCTCACTGTTTTGATTTACTACTTGAACTCAGTCGTACCGTTTTCTACTGTTTTATAACTCAGCCACTTTTACTCGGCTTTTGAAACTAAAATGATATGTTAAATGACGTTTTGGGCTGAGAACTACTGTTTTACTAATGCCCGAGGGGCTTATACGTTTTCTGGACTGAGTATGGCCAAGGGCCAGATGTGAGGTTTCTATGGGATCGGGCTGCGCGCCGCAGCAGTGTTATACTGATATTGATATGAGTCCGAGGGCCTAGGTTGGTGCCACAAGATGGCTTATTATTGCTCTTGGGCCGTAAGGGGCCCCTCCCGGAGTCTGTACACCCCCAGTGAGCGCCGTCGACGATAAATATATGGATCGGGCTGCACGCCGCAGCGGGTACTATAGGGTACCGTTTATGTGTTGATTTTTCTTTTACTGTCTATCGCTTAACTGCTTACTTGTTGTAGAATTATCATATTTCGTTTCCATTGGATTATTGCTTTCATATTACTTGTTTTAAACTGCCGCATTATAGATTACCTTGTGTTTCTCCAAATCTTCTCAAGATCACTTTTTACTCTTTCCAAATCTTCTTGAAGTTGTCTATTTTTCTCAAGTTCAACACACAAACTAGTTTTTACAGCATTTAACTCATTTCCAAGATTAATATGTGCCTCACTAGCCACTTCTCTTCCTTTTTCAGAATTCCCAGGCCTATCTTCAGCTTTGAGTTCCTCTATTGTTTCCTTTAAGTCTACAATCATCACTAAGAGATCATCTCTTTCTTGCTCAATAATAGCCACTTTCTCCACTAAGGCTTTTTTTTTTACTGAAATTCTCAATGGTTTCTTTTAGATCAACTATTACTACCATCAAATTGTCTCTTTCCTGTTCTACACTAGTGATTTTCTCAGTTAGAACCTCCTTTTCATTTTCCAGATTATCTATAGTTTCCTTCAAATCAACCACACAAACCATCAAGTCATCTCTAGTTTGCTCAGCAACTCCTAACTCCATAGTTAAGGCATACTTATCATTTACAAGACTATGGTAAGCATCAATTAACACATTAGCTAATGACATGAGTATTTTAGGAGAGTAGGACTTCAAATTTCTCTGAACATGCCGAAAATTTACCTCATCATTGTCATCGTCTTCATCATCATCTAATTGAGCCATCAAAGCAAATATTGAGTCATACTCATTTGCTTCACTTTCAACTGCCATCATTTAGATGACACCAGCATCATTTTCTTCTTCAGACTCGCTGGAAGAATCTCCCCATGCTGCAAGAGCTTGCTTCACAATATTATCAGCGGCATTCTTTCTTTTGAAGCGTCTATCAGGAACCGGGTTCCTCTTAGCTGCTTTGTCAGAGTTATGTTTGAAGTGTTCTTGCTTCAAGAGAGGGAAATCTTTGATGAAATGCTCTGGCTTTCCACACTTATGACAGAGGTCATAATTCTTTGGCTTGCTAGAACTGCCCCTCTTTGGTATACCTCCATTCCTTCGAACCATTTTCTGAAACCTTGTGGTTAAGTAAGCCATGTCACTATCCTTGCCACTTGAGTCATTGCTTTCTGCCTTGAGGTTATTTTCCTTCTTTGGTTCTCTTCTTTCACTGTCATTGCTTTCTGCCTTGAGGTTATTTTCCTTCTTTGGTTCTCTTCTTTCACTGTCCTTCTTCTTCTTCTTCTTCTTCTTCTTCTTCTTTCTTCTTCTTCTTTCTTCTTCTTCTTCTTCTTCTTCTTCTTCTTCTTCTTCTTCTTCTTCTTCTTCTTCTTCTTCTTCTTCTTCTTCTTCTTCTTCTTCTTCTTCTTGTAGGTTTTCAGATTCCCAATCAGCTCATCTATAGTCAGCTCCTGCAAATCCTTTGCTTCAGTAATGGCATTCACTTTACTCTCCCAGGAATTGGGCAAAACACTAAGAATTTTCCTCACGAGCTTGTTCCTAAGAATGCTTTCACCAAGCGAGTGTAGCTCATTTATGATGGAAGTGAATCGAGTGTGCATGTCTTGAATGAATTCATCGTCCCTCATTCTAAAGAGATCATACTCAGTGGTGAGCATGTCAATCTTAGATTGCTTCACTTGAGTAGTTATTTCATGTGCTGTTTGTAAAGTTTCCCACATCTCTTTGGTAGATTGGCAAGCTGAAATCCTGTTGTACTCATCAGGACCTATACCACACACCAAAATTTTCTTGGCATGAAAATATTAGGATCTCCGACCTTTTTTGTAGGGACATAAGGACCATCACATATAACATCCCACAACTCGGAATCTTCAGCCATGATAAAGTCATGCATCCTTGTCTTCCACCACCCATAATATTGTCCATTGAACCTGGGTGGTCTGTTGGTAGACTGACCCTCTTCGAAGTTTGGTTGAGCGCCCATGAGGATCCTTTCTACGTGTTAACCTGATAGAAAGAACCCGCTCTGATACCAATTGATAGAATATATGAGTCCACCAAACTATATAGATACCTGTTCCTATATAGGTTTCCACAGATAAGGCTATTGCAACAGTAAGTAAATGGAACAGGGAACTTTTACGTGGAAAAATCCCTGCTCAAGGGGATAAAAAACCACGACCTACACTGGTAGGATTTCAACTTCACTATGAGCAATCTTTAGATTACAACCTATGAAATCTAGGAATTAAACTCTTAATCCCTCACTAACTTATAATACACCTATTATAAGCCACTTTGCAATACACCTACTACAAAGACTTCAACTCATGACTAACTCTAGTCACGGCACAAACACTAAAGGTTTATGGTTTACAAGTGGTTCCTAATTAAAACTTCTAGATAAGCAAAGTAGGAATTACAATGAAGAACAATTTCAAATTTACAACTCAACTAAGGACATACAAGAGACTTGTTGTAGGAACCGGTCCGTAGTGGTATTGTACTTTGTTCTTGATGCACTTGAGAATTGAATGCTTGATTGTCAGATGCTTGGAGTGCTTGAATGAATTCTCAAGTGTTCAAGTGATGTTTTGTTGTAATATTTTGTTAATACAACTTGGATGACATCACTTGAATGATGTAGTCACTTGCTTGGTACAAGGTCAATGAGAAGTGACTGCTGCACTGTGCTGCACTGTTTGCGTGTATAGTGCAGGCAGTCACTTTCCAGCTGTAGAGACTTGACTTCGTACTGCTGTCAGGGGAACCCAAGGGGATCCCTGTGTCGGTTCTTTATCTTCTGAAGTCATAGTAACTCACATTAGCTTGAGTCTGTTGATTGAGTTGTGTACAAAATGTATTAGGTTCCTTATCTGGTTCTTTGACACTAAGTTTGTTAGATCATCAAATGAAGCTAAGGTACTATAAACCCATCACAAAAAACATCTAAATCAGTTCCTCAACAGGCCGCCTCTTCATATTCCCAACCGAAAGCAGTACTAAAGGTTGCTCCTGTAGTTGCCCTCGAACCGGTTGCTCTCGAGGTGGATGCAGATGAACCGGCCCCCGAGCCTCCCTTGAAAATGTTTATTCCCGAGGGCTTCTCAATTGCATATGACTTTAAGGTCGAGAAACCTCATGCATACAGGACCGAGGTGAAGGAGCATCAAAGTACATATGCTCCGTGACCGAAGACGTCCTTCCCATGGTCCAAAAGGATTTTAATTAGGAAGGTATGGACGTAGCCCGAGGACGCCATTACTACCCACATGGAGGGGTACTTAAGTATTACACTTACCCCTTCTCACTGGTCTCGGTGGACCCGGTTGTTTTTTATTTTTGCAAGAGGTACGAACTGTGCCTCGGACAAATCCAACCATCTCTACAGAGGATCGTGATCCTCCTTCGTTACTTCTTGAATAAGACCGAGTCTTGTCGGTTCACCATCGATCATTTACTCCGTTTATATAGCCCCCAAATTTTTCAAGGGGGACTAATCAAGCTTACTCGCCGGGCCAGCAAGGCCTCTTTTTCGAGCATCGATGAAGACCGAGACTGGGGCTGGCAGGGACGCTTCGTCTGGGTGAAGATCGAAGACTTTATCCCTCCCGAGTTCATTCCATTCCATGAGAAGTGGAATGCATCTGTTAAGTGTAGTCTCTCCTAAAGAGTGAATTTTTTCTTCATTTTCTTTTTTCTCATTCATACTTGTGGTTGTGCAGCTTTTTCCCGGGTTCCAAATGTGGTCCCCCAGCTAAAGGAGTGGATCGAGGGCATCTGCACATAGATGATGTACTCCGAGTGCGCATGGCCCAAGCTTTCGAAGGGCCGATGAGAGGCCCTTTATCATGGTAAGGTCTTTCTCTGAATAGTTAATACCATGCTTCTAACTTTCATCATACTGACTCTTCCTCCTTTTTTTGTAGTTTTGCCTAAGACCACCGAACTTGTTGATCCCTCCGTTATAGGACATTCTGGGGCTCCTGTGGGGGACAAAAAGAAGAATAAAAGAAAGGCTTCGGGCTCCCTGAGCTCCGTGGGGAAGCCAAAGAAAATGGTGGCTCGTAAGCCTAAGAAAAGCTCCAATTCTCGGGTGCTGGATTTCGATTCGCTTCTTTGGTTGAGGGACGAGTCCGAAGAATATGATATTTTTAATGCCCATGGATCGACACCTCCTAGGGAGAAGGCGGCAACCAAGGGGGAGATTCGTGAGGCTGACCTCCCTCAGACTCGGGATATTGATGTGAAGATGGGGGCTGAGACCCCTTGAGATGCTGGATCCGCTCCGAAGGAAGCGCCCGGTGTAATAGAAATTGAGGGGATGTCCTCCTACACCGAGTCCATGCTCGAGGAGGCCCAAGTGGGACAGGAGAAGTCCAATGAAGGGGTCCATGGCGCGGACAATCCCCTTTATTGATGGTGTGAACTCGTCTACTTTGGAAGATTTTTCCAAGCTGGGCGACCTGGAAGTCCCGAAGAAGGACACATCCTGAAACTGATCAATCAGTTCCCTGCTCCGAGTGTGGATCCCGATCGCAAGAGATCGGCTATTCTTACCATATCGTAGGATGCCTGATTTTGTCTTCTCCCACGGGAGTAGCCAGCTACCTCTGATTCTTGGTGATCGAGGAAGTCCATGCAATAATGAACGAGATTAATGTGCCATGACTTTTCAATGAGGCGTGGCAAGCGCTGAATCGAGTAAGGCATCATTACACCTTTTTGAATTTTATTTACTTAGGTTTTGATGTCTCTCACATCTTTCATTATTTTGCAGGACTCAGTACTTCAACATGAGAGCTTCATCCGGTGCCAGGTTGAGGTAAATCAGCTCGAGCTCGAGGTCAAGGAGCAGGCCCAAAAAAGGGACATGTACAAGCTCCTCAGCGAGCAACAAGATGGGGCCATCAAGGACCTTCAGGCCGAGCTGGATAGATCTTAAAAGGAAGCTTCGGCCCTGAGGCGGGAGCATGCTGACCTGGTCGAAAAGGTAAATGTTTTTGAAGTTAGGAACAAGGATTAGTCATAGTAACTAACGACCAAACCTCGCATGTCCAGCAGAACATCGACCTGATAGACTAACTCCGAGTTAAAATGAACGAGGTCCAAGCCATGGCTGATGGTTGGAAGAGAAAAATGGACCGGTTGGATTCGAAGAAGGAAACCACACAAGCAAAGATGGCATCGGTAGATGTTCAACTTAAGGTAGTGGAGGAGAAAGCCGACAAGCGGTCCCAGGTGAATGACAAACATCAAGCACAATCGAGCTCAGCTCTAACAGAAGGGGACGCCCTCAGTAAGGAATACGAGGCAATAAAGTTCAAGTTGGACATAACTTCCGTCAATGCCAAAGAGATGGTGGCCCAGTATAAGGCTGATGCCTGCTGAAGACCAATGCTGAATATATGAGACGGCTGTCCCATAGAAAGACCCTCGAAGAGATCCATGCTTGAGGCTTCGGCCTGTCGGCCAAGATCGAGGAGGCTAAGAAGCTTGAGGCTGAGGCAAAGAAACTTTCTAAGCCCGAGGGTGTAGAGTACTCTGAAGGTTTGGAGGAATCCGAAGGCTCTGACGATTCTGGCGTCGAATTGGGCCCCGGCGAAGATCATGCATGAATGCCTTAGAATTTTGTTTGGTTTTTGTGTTGTGTATATTTTTTGTTTATTTTGAGGCCTTTTTGGTTGAGACTTTGTAAAGACATTCTGGAATATATAAATTTTCCCTTTTTGGCAATTTTGAGTCCACTTTTTAGCATCTTTTGTGTTCTTGCAAATATTTCTAATGCCTTAGCATAGAATCAAATGTAGTAATAAGTCGTCTGCTTTTCGGAGGTTTGAACAAAGCCTGGCTTTTATGCAACTTTATTTACTCGAGGCTTTGAATAACTTATAGTAACCAGAAGTCTTCCTGAGATGCTTAATTGTTTTTAGACGATGCTTTTGCTGAGAGTAACCTTATAACATGTTTTGGATTTTTATGAAGGCCTTATATTTTAATTACGAGCTTCGGACGTCTCCGAGCCATTTTTTACTGTGGTCGTAGCCTTTAGGGTTTAGACACTACCTAATAGGTTTTGTGCCTCCGAGATTTAATAGCCCGAGTTGCCCGAACATATTTCGGACGATAGTCCCCGAGCGGGGGTAGCCCTTGGGCTCGACAGTCCTCGAATAGGGATAGCCCTTAGGCTCGGGTAGGTAGCCTTTGGGCTCGATAGTACTCGATTAAGGATAGCCTTTAGGCTCGATACTTTAAGAGGGAAAAATATGTAAAAGCAAGGTGGGAACTTTCTTTCATTTCTGTGTGTAAAGTACATGATCGAAAGCTTATAAAAGCTTGTATTATGGCTAAGGTAGCCTACGTGGGTACAATTCACTCGACCGATTGGCCCTTTACAATAAATCCTAACCATCGACCTTAAGCTGTTCAAATACACGGTTTCCTTCTTTTGTTGCTAAGAAAGCTTAACCCGACGTGATGGACCCCGATATTTGATGTCAATCTTGAAAGGGCTCGGATATTATTGATGAAACCATTGACTCCGATTTAAAATCGGTCTTCAAATCTAAGTTAGCACGATTTACTGTTTCCTCGTTAAAAACCTTGCCTAAAAATCCATTTGGGAGAAAACCGGATCTTGAAGTGTCGGAGGTTGGATCTTCGGCACCGTAGACCAACAAAAATAGGGTGGCCCTGATACTAGATTTCTAAGTTGTACGGTATGCCCATAGGACTTGGGGTAGAATTTTATTCCATTTCCCTTTGGCATCGGTCAATCTCTTCTTTAGGTTTTGAAGTACGGTCTTGTTTGTTGATTCTGCCTGTCCATTCCCACTAGGGTGATAGGGTGTTGATAAGATCTTTTTGATCTTGTGATCTTCGAAAAACCTGTTCACCTTGATGCCGATGAATTGCTTCCCATTATCACACACTATCTCAGCCGGTATCCCAAACTGGCATATTATGTGGTCCCAAATGAAGTCAATGGCTTCCTTTTCCCAAACTTTCTTGAACACGTGAACTTTGACCCATTTAGAAAAATGATTGGTCATAAACATTATGAATTGAGCCTTACCAGGTGCCCACAGTAGGGGACCGACGATGTCCATTTCCAACTTCATGAACGGCCATGGGACAAGACTGAATAGAGCAGCTCTCCGGGTCGGAGGATCATCAGTGCGTGCCTTTGAAAGCAGTCGCATCTTTGCACGAAGTCTTATTCATCTTTCTATACGTCGATCCAGTAATAGCCGGCCCCGAGTTTCTGTCAAACCAAAGATTCCGCCCAAGAATGATTCCCACAGGTGCCTTCGTGAACTTCTCTCAAGACATATTCGGTATCTCCTGGCCCCAAGCGTATGGCAAGCGGGTCGTCGAATGTTCTTCTGAACAAAGTACCTTTGGATAAGCTGAACCTGGCCGCCTTCGTGCGTAGAGCTCTGAATCTTTAGGATCCCGAGGCAACTTCCCAGTCTTTAAATAATCTATGTATTTGTTCCTCCAATCCCAAGTCAAACTCGTTGAGTTTATTTCGGCATGGCCTTCTTCTACTACCGATTTTATGAGCTGTTAAACCGTCCTCGAACTGAATTCATCATCATCAACAGACGAGCCCAAGCAAGCCAGAGCGCCGACCTCGCTATTTTCATCTCGAGGCACGTGCTGAAGGGTCCATTCCTTGAATTGATGCAGTGTTACTTGCAATTTATCTAAATATCTTTGCATTCGTTCCTCTTTTACTTCGAACATCCCATTAACATGATTTACCACAAGGAGGGAATCACACTTAGCTTTGACCACCTCAGCCCTAAGGCTTTTATCCAATTCGAGACCTGCAATCATGGCCTCATACTCGGCCTCATTGTTAGTCAATTTTATAGTTTGAATAGACTGCCTAACTAGGTTTCCAGTAGGCGGCTTCAACATAATGCTGAGTCCAGACCCCTTTGCGTACGAAGAACTGTCCGTAAAGAGGGTCTAGATTTCCAAGGAAGTCCCCGAGGTTGACAACAATTCCTTTTTGACTTTGGGTATCAAGGACGGCATAAAGTCGTCCACGAAGTCTGCCAATTTTTTTGATTTGATAGAAGTTCGGGGTCAATATTTGATATCATACCCGCTAATTTCTACGACCTATTTGGCCAATCGACCCGAGAGCTCGGGTTTGTGCATAATGTTCCTTAGTGGGTAAGAGGTTATGAGACATATAGGGTGGCATTGAATGTACGGTTTCAACTTTCTGGAGGCGCTTAGTGAGTGCCAATTTTTCCAGGTGAGGATACGTTGTTTTGGCCTCACCTAGAGTTCTACTAACATAATAAACATGAAATTGTGTACCTTCATCTTCCCGGACTAGGACTCCACTTATCGCCACTTTGGATAACGCCAAATAAAGGTACAACTGTTCATCTGCCTTCGCGGTATGGGGTAGGGGTGGATTAGAAGGGTACTGTTTGAGTTCTCCCAAGGCTTGCTGGCACTTTGGGGTCGAAGAGAAGTTATTCTTCTTCTTCAATAGTGAGAAGAATCGATGGTTTTTGTCTGAGGTCCTTGATATGAACCGACCCTGGGCAGCTATACGCCCGGTTAGCCTACGAACGACCTTAACACTATCCACCATGGTGATGTCTTCTATGGATTTGATTTTATCGAGATTAATCTCAATCCCCCGGTTGGATACTATGAACCAGAGGAAGTTTTTGGATACGACCCCGAATGCGCATTTTTCCGGGTTGAGCTTCATATTGTATCTTCTCAATATGTCGAAGGTTTCCTACAAATGTTTCAAATGGTCTTCTGCTCGCACAGACTTAACTAGCATGTAATCAATATAAACCTCCATTGATTTTCCTATTTGTTCTTCGAACATACGGTTTACTAGGCGTTGATAAGTGGCACCAACGTTCTTTAGTTCGAATGGCATTACATTATAACAATAGGAGCCAAACTTGGTGATAAAGGAAGTTTTTTCTTGATCGCCCAGGTCCATCCGGATTTGGTTGTACCCGGAATAGGCGTCGAGAAAGATGAGTATCTCGTGCCCCGCCGTCGCATCGATTATGCGATCGATGTTAGGCAAAGGAAAAGAGTCCTTAGGGAATGCCTTGTTCAAGTCTTTGTAATCTATGCGCATTCTTAACTTGTTTCCCTTTTTAGGTACTACCACTACGTTAGCTAACCTATTAGGGTACCTAACTTCCCGAATGGAACCTATTTTAAGGATTTTAGATACCTCGTCTTTGATGAATGCATGTTTGGCTTCGGACTTAGGTCTCCTCTTCTGTTTAATTTGGTGAAACTTTGGATCCAAACTTAGTTTGTGAGTGGTTATCTCTGGCGGGATCCCTGTCATATCAAGATGGGACCAAGCGAAACAATCTATGTTAGTATAAGAATTTAATAAGTTTTTTCCTGAGCTCGGGAGTTACCCCCATGCCCAGGTATACCTTCTGATTGGGCAAGTGTTCGATCAATGTGACTTGCTCCAGCTACTCGACCATTGAATTGGTGGCATCAGAATCATCAGGAGCAATGAACGACCTAGGGACTCCGTAATTGTCATCCTCGCCTGCTCCTTGTTTCTCCGGTTCGGTCGGGACCTGTATCGGTAATAGCTATTTGGTTCTTTCCTACCGACCGACTCTGTGTTCTTTGATATCGAGAGTGCAGACATTGGGATCACTTCATCGACTGCGAACATTTTTTTTGCGGCCGACTGCTCTCCGTAGACCGTCTTGATTCCTCCCGGAGTGGGGAACTTTGGTGCCTAGTGTAGCATCGAGGGTACTGCACTCATGTTGTGAACCCAAGGCCATACGAATAAGGCATTATACCTCATGTCCCCCCCCCCGATCATGTAGAATTTGGTATACTTAATTGTCCCGGCAGTATTGACTGGAAGGGTTATTTCTCCTTTGGTTCTTTCGCATGGAATTCGTTAAAAAATTGGGCTGCTAGCACTACTTGGTCTTGTAGACCCAACTATCTACGACCTTTGATCTGATGATGTTGGCCGAGCTACCTAGATCAATCAACACACGCTTAACTCGAGATTTATTTATAAGTACAGATATTACCATTGCATCATTATGCAGTTGCACAATGCCTTCGGCGTCCTCATCGTTGAGTGAAATGGTTCCCTCTGGGATATAATCTCAGGTTTGTTTTTCCCTCGTGATGGACACATTAGTGCGTTTTAGCATTCGTCCTTGGGGGATATCGACTCCTCCAGTGATCATCTTGATAACGCGCTGAGGTTCTTCTTGCTTGGTCTATTTGTTGGAGTCCCTATTCCTGAAGTGATTTTTGGCTCGATTACTCAAAAATTCCCAGAGATGCCCGTTATTGAATAACTGGGCCACTTCTTCCCTTAAACGTCGGTAGTCCTTGGTACTATGGCCGTGAGTGCCATGATACTTACGCATCAAGTTAGGGTCTCTCTAGGTAGGGTCGGACTGCAATAGCCAAGGCCATTTGGTATCTTTGATGCGCTCGGTGCCTCCCCGACCCCGAGTGGCCTGTCGAAACCATTTTTGGTCATGAGTCCCCGACTAATGTGGCTTCGTTCGTTCCTCTTTTAGTTTCTTGCAGGGTTATGCCCAGATACGTTACCCATTCGGTCTCCATTATAAGATTGATACCGGTCTATTTTTGGTCTTGGTTCATGATCGACGACTCTCTTAGACCGGTCATTAGTTCTAACGGGATAAACGGACCCGGAGGTGGCCTCAAGCTGATCGTCTTCGACTATGATTTTTGACCGGTACCTGTTATGGACGTTGGCCCAAGTTATCACTGGGTACTCTATCAGATTCTGTTTCAACTGTTATGAAAAGAAGGAGCTTCGGGGGTTGAGTCCTTGAGTGAACGCCTGAACGGACCAATCATCTGTAACAAGAGGCAGGTCCATCTGTTCATTTAAACCTCGATACAAATTCCCTAAGCATTTCGTTCTCTTTGTTTTACTTTGAAAAGGTCCGATTTTTTTGTCTCGACCTTGATGGCTCCAGCGTGTGCTTTTACAAAGGCATCTGCAAGCATAGCAAATGAATAAATAGAATTTGGGGGTAAGTGGGGATACTATATCATTGCTCATTTTGATTGGGTTTCTCAGAACTTTTTCAGCAAAACCGACTCCATTTTGTCAGCTTCTAAGTTGTTTCCCTTGATGGCACACGTGTAGGAGGTCACGTGCTCATTTGGATCCGTGCTCCAATTATACTTCGGAATATCGGGTATACGGAACTTCGTCAGGATTGGTTGCGGTGCCGCGCTCGGAGGGAAAGGTTTATGAACAAATTTCTTGGAGTCCGTGCCTTTCTATATCGGGGGCGCTCTTGGGATCTGATAACTCTAGAGTTATAGGTCTTTGTCAGTTCCTCAAGTGTCTTTATTATTTCGGGGTTGTTCCCAGACTCAGCTTCACTCGGCCTTCCCGTGACTTTTTCATTCCTTCGGGTGTTTTTTCGGGATTGTTCGGGCTCAACTCTATTAGAGGCGCGGTTTTTGTTCTGCAGCTGTGCTATTGCCGCTGTTGGACTTGTAAGGCGTACCTCGAGTTGTTGGTCGGGCTCCTCCGCGAACGCTGTTCTCAGGGTCGGTCGGTAGGTTGGCGTGGATGGCCACACACGAGTTGGCATTGAATGGGTCTACAACTGGGACTCCGTTGGGATCAGCAGGAGACACCTCGTTTCCAGGTGCTATGTTGTTGTTTTTGCCATGATAGCCAGATTCAACACCAACATTGAAGTGAGTAGACTAAGAGTTTGACATCCTTAGGTAGATCTGAAATTAAAATCTCAAAGAACAAGCGTAAAATATAGTGTGTTATGAAAATTTGTATTAAACTACCACTGTTATCCTTAGCCCCACGGTGGGCGCCAAACTGTTTACCCTTAAAAATGTATAACAATTGAATTTATACATGGTTTTAAGGATATGTAGATTAATTCTGCCCTAATGATTTATAGCGTTAGATAACCAAATAAAGAAAAGAACAAACTACCAAACCTAGTGATGATAGTGAGTCCGGGCTCGGTTTAAGGCTTAACAAGAAGCTCGCCTTTGGTTCTGAACCAATGCTATGAAGAACTTATGAACCAAAACAAGAACTTTGAACAACTTTTAGAAACAGAGAAATAGATATATATTGTCTTGGTATGCGTGTTACAACTTATTTATTGAATAATAATCTTCCCCTTTATATAGTAGGGAGTTTTACCCTAACTATAATTCTAAGAACGGTAAAGATCTTCCTTTTCCCTAATCACTGATCAACTGCTGATAGGGGCCGAGATTCACGCCGTGATATTTGGTCGGGTACGGATATTAGGCCCTTTGTTAATCGTGTGCGGACGTTTGGCAATGCTCTCCGAGGTCTCGACATGGTCTTGATGGCTCCGAGGGCAGGTGTTTTGTCCGGGCTTTGATACGGGCGACTCCCAGCTTCGATTTCGGTTCCATGCAGTCATGCCCACACTTTATTCCCCCTGCCGGGAATTCGGGGTGCTCATTACCCCCGATTTTACCCATATACAACATATCATACCTAAAACGTAAAAACAACAGCAAAATGGAATGTTAAGTGGAACACATATTCACATCACAAGCAATGATTTATAATGGGGTTTTGACAGAGTTACCCACAAAACAAAACTATTTACCCTTGTTTATCCATTTATTTTTCTACCCATAAACTAATTATTTTTCCTACCCATGGTAGGTTTTGTGGGGAATTTTTTCTTTCTTCTCCATTTCTTTTTTTATTTCTATGCTTCTTTTCTTTTCTTTTTTCTTTTTTTTCTTTTCTCCTTTTCTTTTTTCTTGTTTTCTTCTTATTTTTTTTCTTTTTTCCTATTCTAATTTCATTTAACTTCTTTTTTTTTTAATATTTTTTTTCTCTTCATAATCTAATTTCATTTACTATTTTCACTATTTTTTATTATTCTTTTTTTTATATTATTACTAAATAAAAGTCAAATTGTGTACCAATTAAATGTAGCTAATACAACCAGAAAAATATTAACTAACATATGATACCTGTATAGTGTATAGTTATACCAACAGGGTATACAATTGTACGTAAAGAGTTAAAAAAATTTAATTCAATTATTAAACTGAAATAATATCAGTTGACAATAAAAATTTCAAAAAATTCTAAAAGGATCTAAGTGTAAGAGTATACCGTTACATTATATAGCATACTATAATATTTTTTTTTTTGCATTTTTAATTTGCCTCTCACGCTGGGTAAAAGCTTAAAGCAAATTAAAAGGGAAAAGGCAAGTGAATTTACGGGTAATAAGTATACTATATAGTAGATTGTATAATATTACAACATATTGTTACAGTATATTGCATATTATTACAGTATACTATAACAATATATTGTATACTATAATAGTATAATGTTGCAATATAACTATATACTCCTATAGTATATTGTATACTGTAGCAGTATACTGTTAGGTAACTGTGTTTGCAGTATAACTATATACTCCTACAACATATTGTATAGCGTAGCGGTATACTGTAGCTGTATTCTTCTTCGATTTTCAACTGAAAATTTCAATCCCAATCACCTCAAATCAGCTCCAACTGCTATCAAATTTCAGTATGAACTTCCAGAAGGTAGTATTAAGCAATATTTAACAGCACCCACTTTGAATCAAACAAGAAATTTTCAAAAATAAAATTGAGCTTCAAGCCCAACAATGGTGGATATTCAAATACACACAAAAATTTAGATCTGGGAAGCTTGCTCGAAGATACTATAAGCAACATTTTATAGTACCACATTGAATCAAACAATAAATCTTCAAAAAAACTATTTTCTTCCTTAAAACTTTACTATAACATATAAATTGAAAGTAAATACTATTGAAAAAAGAGATAGAGACAGAGGAGGGTTGAGAGTGGGCGAGAAGTTGAACTAATGTTTTCGGAATGGGGTTTTGACACAGTTGGGGAGTTGAGCAAAGAATTGGAGGAAGGTAAAATGAGGAAGAAGAAGAAGAGGAATATAATAAAGGCGGGTAAATAGTTTGGGGCGCATGTGTAGGAGTAGTAAATAGTTTGGGCCTGAGCATTAAAGGGTAAATAGTTTGGAATTAATTAGTAAAAGAAAATTAAAAACAAATTGATTCGGAACATACTTCATCAAATGATAAATCTAATTGTTTAGTTTTGACACAAAGCAATAAACTAAACTTAGTGCATATAACGAGTGCAAATTAATTACTTTCCCATTAATTAATAAAAATAAACATGCAGAGATTTATGAGTTGACTTTGTCGACATGTCCTGTAGAGACAGAACTGATTTGTAGAAAAAAAATGGTTGAAGCATTTAGGCATTGGCCGAACACCTTAAGATTGGGCAACCACATGAATTTAATAGTAATAGCACACACTTCAACAGTTAGGTTGAAACCACTTAATGCAAATTATTCAAACATTTGTTAATTTGCCTAAACATAGACAAAATGGTTATCATACCCTCATACTATCGTCCGAGAATATTGAGTTGTTGGTTCCATTAGCGTCTCTATTTCGAAATTGAAAAACATAAATAAGAAAGAATTTGAAGAAACGAATTTGAGAAAAGGAGGACGCGTTAACTTAAGTAAAAGAGCATTTAACAATTTTGAATCGAAGTTTACCAAAAAGACTAAATTATTAGATATACTTTAGATTTACAACAAATTCTTTTTACGTGTGAAGTTAAGTACTACGAAAATCTCTTGTTGACAGGTGGCGAATACTTGCCTAATTATATTTATTTTTGGGTCAAAGAAAACGTTTTTGTTAAGTTTAGGATCATTTCCTGCTTTGATATGATGAGAAATATCATTTTATTAAATTTATAAGCTACAAACATAATTTTAGTAAGTCGTTTTAGGTATATAAATTTTACGATACATGCATTGCGCGTGTAACTCAAATTAATAAATATTAAGTGTGTATCCCATTCAAAGTATACAAACTTTAAAATATATATAAGATTAGATAATATAGTATAAATTTCTGAAAATTATAGAATGTTGACCCTATGTAGGAAAGGTATATGTTATTGTGATTTTTTGCGTTGTGTACAATTGCTAAAATTTCTTTCTCTCTCTATCTCTATCTCTTCCTTTCTCTACTCTCCTTTATATTCTTAACTGATTTTTTTGCTATTTTTTTAAAAAATAATTTTTGTATAATTTTTTAATATTGTGCAAAAAAAATCCGATGAAGAGAAGCATATTATTTGAATAGAAATTAAAATATTTTCCAATTGTTTATTAAATATATTTTTATTGAACTATTTAGTCTCTACAAACAAGTGGTTGACAGAAAATACCACTCTATGATCTTCAAATAAGAAAAGTCATCCTTACCATAAAACTATAGTACAAAACTTTATCCAAAATACATTCATCAAGAACCAAAAGTGTAATATATAGAAATAACATAATTAAACAATCGACAATAAAAAATTTACCATAATTCTATCTACAGTACTCCTCCTAATAACGTGACAGTTCTCCGATGACTAATCATGAAACATGTTGAATACATTGTTTAAAATAGACCGTCGAATATTGCAAAAGTCAATAATTATTAGAAAATTTCAAAATAATAAGCAGAATTTAAAATTAATTTTCCAGTGAAAGAGTACATATTGGTATACCCAAAACATGAATCCTTTTTATGAAGCTATTAATGTGACAGAAATTATTTAAATGTTAAAATTATGTGGTAATATCCCAATAGGAATTAAATGTTTTGAGTGTGAAGTAAAGTTTCAACAGCATCGTAGTTGTGGAAGAAAGGTGATTTAAGGCTGGTTTCTTTAAAATTTAGGCAAAAGCCACTCGTAAACCTAAAAATAATCCTAATAGAATTAGTATTCAAAGTCCTAAATATTAGGTAAATAATTAAAGGATAATATAAACAAGGAAAGATATTAAATTCCTAAATATTATGAATTGATACATAGTTTAAATAAGGAAAAGATTAATAATAAAAAGTTTAGGGAATTTTAAATCCTAAATATTAGGTAACCGGATTACAATTTTGACCACTATAAAAGTTATTTTAAATTAAAGAGTAAAAAAGGGGAACGATATTTCACTAAAGGCCTTTGTGCTTTTAATATAGTGTAGATAATTACATAAAGGTAGATAAAAAAGTAATTTCTCAACATGAAAGTAAAAGAAAATTACTAAGCTCTAGGAGAAGCAAAGTAGTTAGATTAGATGGTTGATCCAGACAAGTCTTGCATAGTCAATTATGTAACTCTCATTTGGTAGGATGTCTAATTTACATTTACTTTATTTGAGAAAATGAAAGGAGGTTTACATATCCGGCCAGTTGATGCAGCTTCCATGCAATGTTCAATTAGTGACAATTATGTGGGGAAGAAAGAAAGAAAAAATTAAAGTGCATATATATGTGCGACAAACAACCAATGTTACAACCACATCCAAGTCAATAAAGTCATCGAACATAAACTAAACAGTTGATTAAATGTGTAACTCCAAAAAGAAAAAGAACATATACATAATTCCAACCCCCACGTATATAGAATGTTTGTCCTGACGACAGAAGGTTCGTTTAGACGTCAGTAAATCATACTAGAAGAGGCACTAGTCATGCTTGAGAATTACAAACTCCGCGTAAACCTTATGAGAGTAGTTGGGGGAAGTTGAGAAAACTAAGAAAATGCCAGAAGGTCGATTACCTGTTCATTCTTCTTTTTCTTTATGTCATTTTTCTGAACCACCGCGTAATGGATTTCTTTTATATTTTACTCCATTTTTTAATATGATTACAAGTGATCACTTAATTTGAAGTGCCCTGGTTGGTCTTTTACATTTATATACGGTCAAAATCGGGCTTGCCCTTTTTGTATGATTAATCGAGACCGGGATGTGGCAGGCCAAGGCTGGACCCCATGTCATACCGGACCGTGACACGAAGTTAGATTGCCAAGCTCGTGAGTCGGGGACCGATCAAGATCGAGACCAGCCAAGATCGAGACATCGAGAGAAGCCTGCCGAGCCAAATAACGGAAAGCCAAGATATCTGCGATCGGGCGAGGATCACGGCGGGAATCTCGGCACTTATCAAGAAGAGGCCGATGAATGAGCTAATTATGGGATTTCTTACTGTATTTAGGATTGTATTAAGGGTAGGACTCCCCTGCTATATAAAGGGAGTCTGATCATTTGTAAAGCACTTCACGCTACATAAAGCAATATGCTATCTTTCTCTTAAGCTCTCAATACTCTGTTACTATGTTCATATTTTCCAGTGAAATACTTGTTTGATTCGAAGGCGACCTAGCTCGAGGATCAAAGCTATACATTTCTTTTGGTTTGCTTTATTTCTATTTGCAATTAATTTCATTATCAATTTGCGTTTTTCTCAATTTGTGCCTAGTAAAATCACGTGTCGTTAAAACCACAATATAAATTCAATTGTTATCCGTTTTTAGGGTAAACATTTTGGCACCCACCGTGGGGCTTAGGATAATAGTGATTGCCTGGTATAAATTTTCGTAACACACACTATTTTACACTCGTTCTTTGAAGTATCTTTGATTACAGGATTAAAAAATGTCAAACTCTCAGTCAACACCTCAACACATTGACAATGATCTCAGCCACCACGGCGAATATGAGAACATTGCACCAGGAAACGTTGTACCCCTTGCTGGCCTCCATGGAATTCCGGCTGTAAATCCAATCGACGTCAGTTCGCATGTAGCCATCAATGGGAATTTGGCCGTCGATCCTGAAAGCAGCGTTCGCGGGGGTACTCGATCAGCTACTCAGAACGTACATGGCGATGAAGATGGCAGGATCAGCCTGTGGGTAATTTTTGAAATGTTGCAGGCCCAACAGGCAGCAATAGTCCAGCTCCAAAATCAGAACCACACAACGAGCAGGGTCGAACTCGAGCCATCCCAGGAAGTTGTACACAGGGTCCAATCCCTTTTAGGAAATCTAATGAGAAGGAATCGGAGATCAATCCTGCTATCATATGAATGCTCGAAGAACTAGCAAAGCGAATCGAGATTAGGGGAAAAGAAGATCGAGGAAAATGATAAGAAGGTGCAAACCTATAACTCTAGGGTCGACCAAATCACGGGAGCACCACCAATATTGAAAGGACTAGATTCCAAAAAGTTTGTACTAAAACCTTTCTCCCCCCCCCCCCCCCCCAAGTGCGGCTCCGAAGCCAATCCCCAAGAAGTTCAGTATGCCCGAGATTCCTAAGTATAACAGGACGACTAATGATAGGCTATAATTACGTATTTTAGTCGCTTATTGCACTCTAATTTACTGCACTTTAATTGAGTTTGCGCTTTAATCGCTAGTGTTTTGCACTAACGGTGTATTTTATGCCTTGTAGGAGTGATTCCGAGATATATAGATGTTATGGAATGAATTCAAGTGATTTGGAGCTTTGAAGTCTGAGTAAAAGCACAAGGAATTAAGCCGGGATCGTATTCGTGGATCAACGGATGATAAAATAACAAAACGAAGACTCGAGTAGGCATATTGTACACTATCTAGTAAAATGCACATAACGTTTTACTCAGAACTCTATTTCGGCTCCACAATATATGGTTGGAAAGCTAACTTAAAGGGCTACAACTTTTATGTTTTACGTTTTCCGACATTCCAAATGGAACAAGGTAAAAAAACGATCGAAACTGCGACTGCGGACCTGACACGGCAGAACACTGCTGCAGATTCTGAAGGTCACTCTGGCCGCGGTCCTGGCGTAACCGCGGTAGGACAGCGTCAGGACGGGTAAATTTCAGGGACAAAAGTGCAAAATACGGGATTTTAAGCCCTAAAACCTATATTAAACGAAGGAAGCCGGCCAAGAAAAGGGAGAATGATTTTTGGAAGTGAAAAACATCAGAAGGAAGGGTAAGAGGCAAGGAGGATCATTGGGCATCAATCTTTAATCTTCTTCTTTGTTCTTTTACCTTTGAATATGAATTCTTTTCTGATTTTTGTTATTTTCATGAGTAGCTAACTTTTCTAATCTAAGGTTTTGGTGAAACCTTTTGGGGATGAATTGGTTGTTATATTAATATAGTTTTGAGTTAGTTGTTAATCTCTATTTGTTCAACTACGTTTTGATTTTGGTTAATTGAAAGGATCCTCAATTAGCCGTTCCTATTTATTATGTATCTGCTTGAGAGAGAGTACATATTTAGGTAGTTGTTTGAACAATATCACTCCCGGAGTATAGGCGAGAGTCATAACCGAGGGTTTAGAGGTTGGATTAGAGATAACGATACCTCGGGTGCGATCTAAGTGAACTGTAATGCGAATCTAGCTAGCGTAGCTTGAGAGAGTGCGTCTAGTAAATTATCATAATTGCTTGAGAGAGATTTATGATAGCTGGAGAGTTCATGATTGATAGAGGCAACTAAATCAACGCTATAAGAAACATACAACCAAGGAAATCAACAACGGGGGAAACCATTACCTTAGACCTTTATTCTAATTGTTTACAATTCAAGCATAGTTAGTTTTCAGCTGTTTATTTATTTTCAATCTTGTCTCTTGATGATATTAAACAGATACAGCTAAGCCTTAGTTCTCTGTGGGATTCGACTCCGGACTTTTAGACCGGATTATATTTGCAGCGACCGCTTATCCTTTTTAGGACTAGAGTTGGGCGTGATCAAATTTTGGCGCCGTTGCTGGGGAACTAACGGTGTAGTTGTAGCTGTATATATTGCTAGGGTTCAAGTTTGAACTATTAGTTGTTTTATTCTTTTTGTATTTTTTTATAACTGTTGATTTGAGAAACATGGCATCTTGGAATTATGGGAATTTAGGTGTAGATAATTCTACTATTGATCTCCATACATATTGTGAAGGAAACCACCCATGGCAAAATTTTCAAAACGTTCCTAAGAGCGAGTTATGTGCACCAACTCAATCTTATTTGTGGAATGTGTGTGGTGGTAAAAATGGTCACCTTCATGGTTGTGCTTATATTTCTTATTTTCCCCCAACCCCTTACTATGATGGTTCTACCTTTTCTTGTGAAGTTAATAGGAACAAACAACCTGGGAATGCGGACCTGAAGGAGATCAAGGATATGCTAAAGTGCCTTCTGGAACAAAACAATGAGAAACAATTGCACATAGAAAGGCAAGAGGCAACTATTCGCAAGTTGGAGGCTCAATTTAGTCAAGTGGTTGGAGCTTTTAATGCTCAACAAGCCAATATTGAGGATAGTAGCCAAGAAGAGCATGAATTTGAGGTGTTAATTGGGGAGGTCAGAGTATAACATTAACAACCTATCCAACTAGAATTTGAGGATGTCAATATTGAAGAAGTAATACTAGAGTCAACCAAGGACGTTGAAGATACAAATTTAGTTGACTCTAGTGTGATTGGTGTTGAGGAGGTTAAAAATCTTGAAGTTCATGTATTTGAGCGCGTTGGGCCTCATTCCAAACACTTCTCTACATTATGTTCAGACGGTGAAATGGAAATTCACCCTTATGAGAATAAAAAGGAGTCCAAGGAAGAGGTAGATGACCCTTATATTTTGGATTTCTCAAGGCCGTCTAGGCAAGGTGACACTCCTCGGTCGAGAGCCAACGTGCATAAGATTTTATCTAATTTTTGGCTCGCAAGAATTTGTACCGCCCCAAGAGCATAATCATAAGCTTGAAGCAAAACTTGGGGTTCAATTCATAAGCTCGAGGTGGAGGCAAAAAAAGTGATTCGCGTCGTGCCGCGACGTTAAATCAAGCGCTTGTTGAGAGGCAACCCAGCTTTATTGCTTTCTTTTATTTATTTTTTATTTTTTTTAATTGTATTATTCTTGTAGTGTCAATTTTTTATTTTCTAGGAGCGTGGAAAGCAAAGCTATTGGAAGGATGCAACAACAAATCAAATGGTTGGAACTAAGTGTGAGGTACCCGCACGAAGGACCAAGCCTGGGAGAAGTCTGAGTACCCTATGAACTGCTAGTGCTTCGGCCTTTGGCCTACCAAGGAGTTTCTCTTACCCTCTTATGGTTACGCTGTGCATTGGGGACAATGCACAATTTTAAGTATGGGGTGATGAGATTGTCTGGGTGACTTTTCATGCTACTTTAGCTGTATTAGTTTAATTAAATAGTATTTTTTTTTAAAAGACTGGACTTTTCCCGACGATGGATCTATTTCTTGAGGGATTTAAGTCTAAAGAAAAAAAAAACAAAAAAATTTTCTTTGTAGGTAGTGTAATAATTCCCCCTTGGTTTTTCTTTGTGCCGCATTTCTTTTCCAAGGGTTTTATTTGAACCGGGTGTAGTTAGTTTTTTTTAGTAATAGGAGCCATTGTGTTGTGTTTTGAATTGAAGCAATATCTCTTGACTTTGTTATGCCTTGAGAATAGTGAGTACTTTGGTTGTGACGCTTAGGCTCAGTTTTTGACTCTTATATAAGTACCTTAAATTTTATGATCTTAACTTTGCTTAACTGCTTTGACTAGAGTGTCTTGATGAAACCAATCCTGAGTGAGTTATGTGCCATGTGTGTGTAAGGATTTGTTATATTCTATGCATTGCATTTGATGCCTAGAACTTGCCCCGTGTGTTTGCAAAGCGAAATAGTAGTTTTATTCAGTCTTGGAAGTGATATAGGCATTTCTTTGTTGAGCCAGAGATGTATATTTTACCCGCCTAATTGTTATGTATCGTAGTTAACCCCTTTGAGCCTGTAATCCTGTTTATTTGGCAACCACATTACAAGTCTTACCCAATTGTTCGAATGGACTATCTATTTGAACCTTTTAACCTCTCATAAGCACTTGAATTGTGATGATTTATGTAAAAGTTAAAGTGTGGGGTGGTTGGTTTGGCTTTTGAGTGGAACTAATGAAATCAGGAGAAAGGTGCACTATTTTGAACAGGTAAGAGCCACTTGAATTGGAAAAAAAAATATAGTTGTATTGCTGTGAAAAAAAAAGTATTTCTTTAATAAGTGGTGACTCTTGCTGTAATTGTGCTTAAAGAAGTATGAGGTAATATACATTGATGTGAAGGTGGAGTTTGGTTTGAAATAAGTATGGGGTTTGAATGTTAAAGTATATGTATTAAAGTGCTTAGGGAGGTGTAGTCACTCTTATATCTTAATATACCTACCCGTCCCGTAGCCTACATTACAACCAAATAAAGTCCTAATTGATCCTAGATTGAATGAGCTCGATAGTGGAGTAGTACACTATGGGAAAGCTTATGGTGCATCTTTTTTGGCATATGAATGTTATTTCTGAGAGTGAGTGAATTCTTTCTATCTTGAGTTCCTAAGTGTTCTTAAATTTTATTGTGTGGAACTACTCTCTTTTATTGTGTGAGGGCACTTGATTCATGAAGGAAAGGTAATGTTAGTGATCTCTATATTAGAGTAAGTGGGTGAGTTGTGAATAACGTGTGGTACTTGTGAGTCAAATCTTGAGGTGAAGATGTTACGCTTTTGTGCTTAGTCTATTTTAAATACTCTTGGTGTGATGAGTCAGGAGAATTGTTTAAAAAGGTCGTGTCTATAAAAAAAAGTGTAGTTTGATTGCTCGAGGATGAGCAATGGTTTAAGTGTGGGGTGTTGATGATAGGCTATAATTACGTATTTTAGTCGCTTATTACACTCTAATTTACTGCACTTTAATTGAGTTTGCGCTTTAATCGCTAGTGTTTTGCACTAACGGTGTGTTTTATGCCTTGTAGGAGTGATTCCGAGATATATAGATGTTATGGAATGAATTCAAGTGATTTGAAGCTTTGAAGTCTGAGTAAAAGCCCAAGGAATTAAGCCGGGATCGTATTCGTGGATCAACGGATGATAAAACAACAAAACGAAGACTCGAGTAGGCATATTGCGCACTGTCTAGTAAAATGCACATAACGTTTTGCTCAGAACTCCATTTGGGCTCCACAATATAAAGTTGGAAAGTTAACTCAAAGGGATACAACTTTCATGTTTTACGTTTTTCCAAATTCCAAAGGAACAGGGTCAAGAACACGATTGAAACTGCGACTGCGGACCTGACGCGGCAGAACACTGCTGTAGATTCTGAAGGCCACTCTGGCCGCGGTCCTGGCGTAACCGCGGTAGGACCGCGGCAGGACGCGTAAATTTTAGGGACTAAAGTGCAAAAAATGGGATTTTAAGCCCTAAACCCTATATTAAACGAAGGAAGCCGGCCAAGAAAGGGAGAATGATTTTTGGAAGTGAAAAACATCAGAAGGAAGGGCAAGAGGCAAGGAGGATCATTGGGCATCAATCTTTAATCTTCCTCTTTGTTCTTTTACCTTTGAATATGAATTCTTTTCTGATTTTTATTATTTTCATGAGTAGCAAACTTTTCTAATCTAAGGTTTTGGTGAAACCTTTTGGGGATGAATTGGTTTTTATATTAATATAGTTTTGAGTTAGTTGTTAATCTCTATTTGTTTAACTACGTTTTGATTTTGGTTAATTGAAAGGTCCTCAATTAGCCGTTCCTATTTATCATGTATCTGCTTGAGAGAGAGTACATATTTAGGTAGTTGTTTGAACAACATCACTCCCGGAGTATAGGCGAGAGTCATAACCGAGGGTTTAGAGGTTGGATTAGAGATAACGATACCTCAGGTGCGATCTAAGTGAACTGTAATGCGAATCTAGCTAGCGTAGCTTGAGAGAGCGCGTCTAGTAAATTATCATAATTGCTTGAGAGAGATTTATGATAGCTGGAGAGTTCAAGATTGATAGAGGCAACTAAGTCAACACTATAAGAAACATACAACCAAGGAAATCAACAACGGGGGAAACCATTACCTTAGACCTTTATTCTAATTGTTTACAATTCAAGCATAGTTAGTTTTCAGCTGTTTATTTATTTTCAATCTTGTCTCTTGGTGATATTAAACAGATACAACTAAGCCTTAGTTCTCTGTGGGATTCGACTCCGGACTTTTAGACCGGATTATATTTGCTGTAACCACTTATCCTCTTTAGGACTAGTGTTGGGCATGACAACGACTGATCCAAACAAACACGTCACCTCCTACACATGTGCTATCAAAGGAAATGACTTGGAAGATGACAAGATCGAATCCATCTTGCTGAAAAAATTCGGGGAGACTTTATCGAAGGGTGCTATGATATGGTATCTTAATTTACCGCCTAATTCTATTGACTCGTTTGCTATGCTTGTAGATTCTTTTGTAAAGGCACACGCCGGGCCATTAAGGTCGCAACAAGAAAGTCAATCCTTTTCAAGGTAAGGTAGAAAGACAACGAGATGCTCAGGAAATTCATATCTCGATTCCAAATGGAGCGAATGGATTTTTCAGCGGTCACCGAATATCCAGATGTCACATGGGCTGACGTACACAATCGATATCAGTCGAAGATCGGGGTCGAGGATGATCAAGGGGGCTCCTTCGGGTCTGTTTATCCTAACGGGCCCGTGGATAGAATCAAGAGGGAGATCGACCGAGAACCAATGACGAATAGAGATCGATATCAACCGTATAATGGAGACTGTAGAGGCAGCGGATCCGGGCGAAACTCTGCAAGGAATGAGAGGAGAAATGATCGAGGTCAGAGTTCATGGGGACTCATGAGCAAGAGCGATTTCGACAGGGATGCCGGGCCCAAAGAAGCACCGCGACTATCGGAGTATAACTTCAACATTGATGCGTCTGCCATCGTATCTGCCATCGGATGTATCAAAGATACTAGATGGCCTCGAGCTCTGCAGACCGATCTAGCCAAGTGAAATCCCAACCAAATGTGCAAGTATCATGGTACCTATGGACATAAAACAGAAGATTGCAGCCAGCTAAGGGATGAAGTAGCCCGATTGTTCAACGAGGGGAACCTTCGAGAATTCTTAAGCAATCGGGCCAAGAATCACATCAAAAATAAAGATTCAGATAGACAGAACGAGAAAGAAGATCCACAGCATGTGATTCACATGATCGTTGTAGGGGTCGATATTCCTCAAGGACCAGTATTTAAATGCACCAAGGTGTCGATCACAAGGGAGAAGCGAACTCGGGATTACTTACCAGAAGAAACATTATCTTTTAATGACGAGGATGCAGAAGGGATCGTACAACCCCATAACGATGCACAGGTAATATCTGTACTTATGAATAAGACTCAAGTTAAACGTGTTTTAATTGGTCCAGGTAGCACATCCAACATCATTCAATCGAGGGTCGTAGAACAGCTCGGCCTGAAGGATTAAGTTGTGCCCGCGGCCCGAGTGTTAAACGGTTTCAACATGGCATGTGAAACCACCAAAGTTGAGATAACTTTGCAAGTATACGTGGCTGGGACCATCCAAGAAACAAAGTTCCATGTGATAAAGGGCGATATGAGGTATAATGCCCTATTCGGAAGGTCGTGGATCCATAACATGAGGTTAGTGCCTCGACCCTTCACCAGGTTCTAAAGTTCCCGACGCCAGAGGGAGTCAAAACACTCTACGGGGAGCAACCCACCACTAAAGAGATGTTTGTAGTCAATGAAGTAATTCCGATATCAACACTCACATCGACAAAGGACTCAGAATCGAAAGCGAAATAGGGGGCCAAATAGCAATTATCGATGCCAGCTTCGGCCCAATCAGACAAGCAAGGAATTGATGATGATTTTAGGGTTCCTCGATCTTTTATCGCCCCCGATGATTCCGACGCTACCAAGTCAATGGTCGAGGAACTGGAGCAGGTCGTGCTGATCGAACATCTGCCCGATCGGAAGGTATACCTGGGCACGGGGTTAACCTCGGGGAAAAACTTATTCAATTTCTTATAGCTAATATGGATTGTTTTGCTCGGTCGCATCTCGATATGACATGGATCCCACCGGAAATTACCACCCATAAACTAAGCCTAGACCCAAAATTCCGTCCGGTGAAGCAAAAAAGAAGGCCACAGTTCGAGGTCAAACACGCTTTCATCAAAGACGAGGTAACCAAACTTCTCAAAATAGGGTCCATCCGGGAGGTAATATATCCCAAATGGTTAGGGAATGTAGTGGTAGTCCCTAAGGAAGGAAACAGACTTAGAATGTATGTAGATTACAAAGACCTAAATAAAGCATGCCCCAAGCATTCTTTTCCTTTGCCTAATATCGATCGCATGATCGATGCCACAGCTGGTCACGAGATCCTCAGTTTTCTCGATGCCTATTCCGGGTATAACCAAATACGGATGAACCCAGAAGACTAGGAAAAGACCTTGCTAAATATGGTACCTACTGCTATAATGTAATGCCATTCGGATTAATAAATGTTGGTGCAACCTATCAACACCTAGTAAATCGGATGTTCGAAGAACAAATTCTAAATCTATTTAAGTTTATATTGATGACATGCTAGTTAATCCCCTACGAGCAGAGGACCATTTTAAGCAGGAAACTTTTAGTATACTGAAGAAATACAACATGAAGCTCAACCCAGAAAAATGCGCGTTCGGGGTCGGCTTCGGCAAATTTCTCGGCTTTATAGTATCCAATCGAGGAATCGAAATCAACCGCAACAAAATCAAAGCTATCTAGGATATCACGGTAGTAGACAATGCAAATGCCGTGTAGAGGTTAACAGGGCCCATAGTCGCCCTGGGGCAATTGATCACGAGATCCTCCGATAAGAGCCATCGACTCTTTTCGTTGCTGAAGAAGAGGAATAACTTTACATGGACTTCGAAATGTCAACAGGCCTTGGAAACGCTTAAATAGTACTTGTCGAGCCCACCGCTGCTTCACACGCCGAGGGCAGACGAACAACTTTACTTGTATCTAGCAGTATCAGAGATAGTGGTAAGTGGAGTCCTAGTCCGAGAAGAACAAGGTACACAATTCCCTATCTATTATGTTAGTCGGACCCTAGGTGAGGCCGAAACCAGGTATCCCCATCTAGAAAATTAGCGCTCGCTTTGATAAGCGCCTCTAGGAAACTAAAACCATACTTTCAATGTCATCACATATGTATTGTAACAACTAATCCTCTTCGAAATATTTTGCATAAGACCGAGCTATCGGGACGATTGGCCAAATGGGCCGTTGAAATCCGCGGATACGATATTGAGTATCGACCCCGAACAGCCATCAAGTCTCAAATCTTGGCAGACTTCGTGGCTGACTTCACGCCGGCCCTAGTACCGGAGGTTGAACGAGAACTATTAGTCAACTCGGGTACATCTTCTTGAATTTGGACCTCTTTACGGACGGTGCTTCAAACGTAAAGGGGTCCGGACTCGGCATCGTGCTAAAACCACCCACAGGTAACGTGGTTAGACAATCTATTAGAACTGTAAAATTGACTAACAACGAGGCTGAATATGAGGCTGTGATTGCAGGTCTCGAACTAGCCAAAGGCTTGGGAGCAGAGGTGATCGAAGCCAAATGCGACTAACTCCTTGTTGTGAATTAGGTTAAAGGAACCTTTTAAAGTTCGAGAGGAACGAATGCAAAGATACCTGGATAAGCTACAAGTAACACTTCACTGATTCAAGGAATGGACTTTGCAACATGTGCCTCGAGATCAAAATAGCAAAGCCGATGCCCTCGCAAACCTAGGTTCACCGATCGAAGACAACAAACTCAATTCGGGGGCTGTCGTACAACTCATGAGGTCAGTGGTCGAAGAAGGCCACGTCGAGATAAACTCCACAAGCTTGACTTAGGATTGGAGAAACAAATACATAGAGTATTTGAAGAAAGAAAAACGTCCCTCAGATCCAAAGGAATCGAGGGCCCTGCGCAAAAAGGCAGCCTGATTTAGCGTGTCCGAAGGTGGAACCTTACTCAGAAGGTTGTTTGACGGTCAGCTAGCAGTATGTTTGGGATTAGGAAATACCGAGTATGTTTTGAGGGAAGTCCACGAAGGCACATGCGGGAACCACTCGGGCGCCGAATTACTGGTTCGAAAGGTAATCAGAGCCGGATATTACTGGGTTGATATGGAAAAAATATGCGAAGGAGTTTGTGCAAAAATGTGATAAATGCCAAAGACATGCTCCGATGATTCATCAACCCGGGGAGCTGCTGCATTGGGTTTTATCCCCATGGACGTTAATGAAGTAGGGATGGACGTCGTCGACCCTCTTCAATCGGCACTAGGTAAGGATCAGTTTGTTTTATTTAAGACTGACTATTTCTCTAAAAGGGTAGAGGCACAGGCCTACTAGAAGGTCAGGGAGAAAGAATTCATCGACTTCATTTGGGACTACATCGTATGTTGATTCGGAATACCATCCGAAATTGCATGTGACAACGAAAAATAGTTTATCGGCAAGGTGACCAAATTTGTCGAAGACCTTAAGATTAAAAGGATCGTATTAACACCTTATCACCCTAGTGGGAATGGGTAAGCCGAATCGACCAAAAAAGCATAATACAAAACCTGAAGAAAAGGTTAACCGACACCAAAGGAAAATGGAGAGAAATCCTGCCCGAAGTCCTTTGGGCGTATCGCACAACTTCGAAGTCCAGTACCGGGGCCACCCCGTTCTCTTTGGTTTATGGCGTCAAAGCTTTAATACCGGTCGAAGTCGGGGAGCCGAGCATCAAATTCCAATATGCGATGAAGAAATCGAATGACGAGACCATGAATACGAGCCTGGAGCTATTAGATGAACGACGTGAAGCTACCTTTGTTCGATTGGCTGCCCAGAAACAACAGATCAAAAGGTATTACAATCGAAGGGCCAGCCATTGATATTTTTATGTCGGGGACTTGGTACTGAACACCCGAAATCCAAATGAAGGGAAATTGGGTCCGAACTAGGAAGGGTCGTACCAGATTCTCGAGATCACAAGGAAATGATCCTATAAGGTCGGAACGATGGACGGAGAACAGCTCCCGAACTATTGGAACGTAACTCATCTCAAACGATATTACTACTGAGGTACGACCCCATTTCAATTCTTTCTATTTTTTAACTAACACGTGCAGGTTTTTGACAAGGAACGACACGAAGCCTTTAGGTCTGAAAGCACGTGTTGCACTCGTTTTCCCTTGAACCGTTTTTGTCCCAATTGGGTTTTTCGGTAAGGTTTTTAACGAGGCAATAGTGGATCGTGCTAACATAGAATTGAAGGTTGATCAAGAATCGGTATCAAAGGCCGTGTTTATAGTATCCGAAATTTCTCTACGATCAACCTCGAATATTGGGGGGGGGGGGGGGATTACCCTCGGATATTGAATTGTTCTAGCAAGGAAATTATTTCAAAATGGAAGGGTCTCAATAGGCAGGATTTATTGTAAGAGCCAAACGGTCAAAATGAACCGTGCCCACATAGATTGCTTGAGCCCTGACATAGTTTTGGAAAAATTTCCACTTTACGACCCTATACTTTCGATCTCTTAAGAAAATGGGCTCAAGGGCTGATTATAACCACAATTCGGATAATCACTCCCACACTCGGGGACTGCCATCCGAAAAATAAAACTCAAACATATCGAATTATTGAGCTTTGGGGACAAAAGACGTAATAGGAAACCCCCCGGTTTTTAAAGGCCTTGGCCACCCCACTCGGGGACTGTTATCTCGGGCAAGCCCGGATAAAAAAAAAGGGAAAACGAGCCCAATGGGCAGATCCCAAAATAAAAGGCTATAGCCAATCTAACACAACTCGGACGTCCGAAAACTGTAACAAAAATAGGCCTCCAAAGAAGAAATTTTTTTTCTTTCACAACCGGTTCTAAAAGGCTACCCTCGGCAGAATCTTAAACTTGAGATATTTTTGGGAGAAAACTTCGGTAACTTCGAACCCCGATAACGCCTTGACCCAGAAAGGTAATAAATGCAAGGTCTTGTTCGAACCCTCAAACACAACTCTATTATTTCATGTTAAAGCATTCCAACCTTTGTAAATACGGATGATAAAGCAAAGGAAAAGATTTGAGAGCCAAAAAGGGTAGAAAGCCTTATATATATATATACATAAATGATCTTTTTACAAAGGCCATATCAACCAAATACAAAATTCACAATGGCCAAGATGGCCTCGAAAAAGACACAAAAGAAAGCAAAAATACAAAGGCCTAAGGGCTACTTTTACTTTGAGTTCGAGAGATCATTCTCACTCGACTAGAAAGCCTAAGAGCTACCTTATTTCGAGTTCGAGCGGGTCCTCACTCGATCATTAAGCTTAAGGGCTACATCAGCTCAAGTTCGAAAAATCATTTGGGGTCCATCGATTAGAAACGGTCGAGGGTAGTGCTTATTACCGGTCCTTACCATCTCAAACCTTGGACCCTCGAATACAACTTCATATTTTTATGCTAAGGCACTTTGACCCTTACATAAATTAACAAAAAGACAACAAATTCAGAAGCCATGGAAGGGAAAAAGTTTTACATATTCATCAAATCTTTTTACATGGGCAACGCGGCCCGATGGAAGTTCTTACAAAAGGCCAAAGCGGCCTCGACAAAAAAATACAAAACTATTCAAATGCCTAAAATGCCTAGTCATCTTCGGGAGCAGGATCTTCACCCTCAGGGCCCTCTCCACTTTCGGATCCGCTCAGGCTCTCAGAATTGTCGTCATCAGGGTAAGCTAACCCCCTGGCTTCAGCTTCGAGCTCCTTAGCGCTCTCGATCTCGGCTGTAAGATCGAAGCCCCGAGCATGGATCTCCTCAAGAGTCTCCCTTCGAGATTGGCATTTGGCGTGCTCGGCGACCCAATTTGCTCGAACCTGAGAAGCCTTGGCGACCTCCTTTGCTCGGACCTGAGCAGCTCCAGCATCGGCCCGGTAAATAGCCACCACTACATCAGCATTGGCCTTGGTCGCTTCGACCTCCGATTTGGCCGCTTCGAGCTCTGTGACCAGCTTCTCCCGATCGGAAATTGCTGAACCCAAATTAGATTGGAGCTCCTTGATTTTCTTGGCTTGAACTAAGGTTTTCTCTTTCATGCTTCGGAGTTGGATTTCAGCAAGGCCAGTTGGGCCCGGGCGGTCTCCTTTTCTGAGGCAAAACGAACCATATTCTTCTTCCATTCTTCAGCCTCAGTTTTCACTACGTCTACTTCCTGACGGAGTTGCCCGATCACATCGAGCTTTTGTTAGACTCGCGGGTTCGAACTATTTGCCACCACGCCTGAGTCACCGTCATTAACTTCAAAGATTCTTTTTACCACTTTGACCAGTTCGGCGTGTTCTTTCTGATCCATATCTAGCTCAGCACGGAGGCCTTTAACTTTTCGTTCGCTTTGCTCACTGAGAAGGTTGAAGGCATATTTTTCCTTCAGTAAGCCCTCGGACCTCGGCATCATACCGGCTCAGCTCCCCTCGGGATCGGAGGAAAGCCTCATGATGAAGCACCGAAGCGTACAAACATAGAAAAAGGAGTTATACAAAGGGAGAAAAGTCTAAGTACAAAAATGGACATCGACAAGGAAATATGGGATTACCCGGTTTAGAGCCTATTGGGCTTGGTTGAAAAGATGGGGTATTTCCACCTCATCTATCTTGGCTTGGGCTTTTTTTGTGACCAAGCATCAGAGATAGCTAGCCACCCCTACGGGGGCAGAAAGAACCCAAGCATCCTTCGGGACCGAGATGATAATTGTTGCTTACGCCCAGGATCGACACTGGGGGACGGAAACTATTTGGTCAGTTTAAAGCTCGAGGAAGCCTCACTCGAGCTCTTCCTCGATACCTCCAAGTCACCTAGACCGGTGACTTCTTATACTCCAACAAAATACCCACGAAAAGGGTCTTCTGCTCCATGGACCCCTTCCCCGTGGCAAGTCTCTACCACTTGAGCTTCATTTATCATACACTCAATGAATGTAGGAAACGAGGGGGAATCTCCGATATCTATCACCCCAAGTAAATATTTTGGGGCACCGCTTTCATCTCGAGAAGCCTTGAGCATGGTTTCTGGACCAGCATCAACCGCCTCCTCGATAGCCTTCTCACCCCGAGGTGAGCGTATTCATCTCTTTGGCTTGGGGACTTCGACCGAGGCTTTTCCCTCAATCCCATCAAGTCGAGGTAGAGCAGTTTCAGCTCCCACTGGCTCGGTAGTTCCTCGAATCTCGGTGCCAGCTCGTACACGGGCCACCAGCCCAGAGTCTTCTTCTTCTTCTTCTTCTTCTTCTTCTTCTTCTTCTTCTTCTTCTTCTTCTTCTTCTTCGGCCTTATCCCTTAGCCATTAGACTGACTTTAAAGTTAGAGTTATGATGTTCCCCTTGGGTTTACAGGCTATTTTCTTTTTGGGTTTCTGCCCCTCAGAGTTCGTGTAATTTGAAGCCCTTTTCCACTTCTTCTCCCTCACCGGCTTCGAGACAGATAGTGGGGGAAAGATTTCTTCATCACTAGATGGGGGCCTCATCATCACATCCTTCCCCAGACCTACAAAAGAAGCGAAATGAGTAAGCTCGGGAAAATATTCGAACAGTGGTCAAATCATTATGTTAGGAAAAAAAATTTAGCATGACTACTAGCCTCCCATCGACCCTTCACCAAATTGCGCCATGCGCACTCAGCATGTGTCGACTGTGATATTAGGCTCCTGACCTAGTCCTCGAGTTGGGGAACCACACCCGGCATCCAGGCAACGGCTACATCAAGTAAAATACTGATAAGAAAGGGTCAAAAAACTAAGACAATAAACAGAAATTAAGGACGGAATTATACTTACGTTTCATATTCCATTTCTCAGGAAATGGCATACTCTCGGCCGAGATCTAGTCCAAGGTCTTCACATGAACAAATCCGCCCATCCAGCCCCGGTCTTTGTCTTCATCTATGCTCGTGAAAGGTGCCCTGGTGGCCCGACGTTGAAGCTTTATTAGCCTTCCTCGATAGAGTCGGGGGCTATATAGGCGTATGAGGTGGTCGAGGGTGAAGGGAAGCCCATCAACTTTGCTTACGAAGAAACGAAGTAGCATTACTATCCTCCAGAAAGAGGGATGAATCTGACCGAGGGTCACCTCGTATTTCTGCAGAAATCTATGATAATCGGATCCAAGGCACCTAACGTGAAGGGGTAAGTTTAAACATTTAAGTACCCTTCCACGTGGGTGGTGATTGATTCTTCTGGAGCAGGTACCACCACATATTTTTTTACCCCAGTTGCAATCTTTTTTAACATGGGAGAGGAGTTTTTCGGTTATCGAGCATATATACCTCGATACCGGCTCGTATCGGCCCGTCACCGAGGAAGTCTTTTCAACCTTGAAATCAGAATTGATGACACACCCTTTGGGAAAAAACTCTTCAAAGCGTGGCTCCGCCGCGGGTTCCTCACCGGCCGGTCGTAACGATGAAGCAGTCTCCTTTTGTGGAACGGTTTTTGAAGTCTTAGCCATTTTTACTTTTATGAATGAAGAAGAATAGGAACTGAGGAGGAACGCTTGGTATTTTGTGATAAAACAAGCCAAGAAACTTAGAGATCTGAAAATACAAAGCTTTGAGGAAGGCAAAGATTTTGAAGATTTGAGTGAAGAAGATTTGAAAGTAAAGTTTGAAAAATAAAGAAGGAGGATATTTATATTTCTCAATGACGGTTCAAAGCCGGTAATGGCCGACCATCGACTGATGCGCATTAAATGCCTGAGAAAGTGTACCGACGAGACGTTTTGGTTACCTCTGCTGCTTACATCATGATGCTTACATCATGATGTATCGAGGTGAAGATCGAGGACTCAAATCATTTCTTGTCATTACTCTCCAAAAAACGAGGGAACTATCTGTATACTGTCAAAATCAGGCTTGCCCTTTTTGTATGATTAATCGAGACCAGGGTGTGGCAGGCCAAGGTTCGACCCCATGTCATACCGGACTGTGACACGAAGTTAGATTGCCAAGCTCGTAACTCAGGGATCGATCGAGATCGAGACCAACCAAGATCGAGACCAAGCGGGATAGAGATCGAGCAAGATTGAGGGAAGCCTGCCGAGCCAAATAATGGAAAGCCAAGATATCCGCGATTGGGCGAGGATCACGGCGGGAATCTCGGCACGTATCAAGAAGAGGCCGATTAATCAACTAATCATGGGATTTCTTAGTGTATTTAGGATTGTAAGGGTAGGACTCCCCTGCTATATAAAGAGGGTCTGATCATTTGTAAAGCACATCATATTCACGCTACATAAAGCAATAAACTATCTTTCTCTTAAGCTCTCAATACTCAGTTTCTCTGTTCATATTTTTCAGTGAAATACTTGTTTGATTCGAAGGCGACCTAGCTCGAGGATCAAATCTGTACATTTCTTTTGGTTTGCTTTACTTCTATTGCAGTTAATTTCAATATCAATTTGCATTTTTCTCGATTTGTGCCAAGTAAAATCACGTGTCCTTAAAACCACAATATAAATTCAATTGTTATCCTTTTTTGGGGTAAACAACATTCCTCATTCTAAGTGAATGGATTTTGTAGGTCCATTCCTAATTAGCTTGTAAAATGCTTTACGATACCGACCATTATTATCGTAAATGTATGAAACCAAACACTCCGTTAACATTCTATCTTTTTCGTCAAATTGATTACATGTATAGATAGATAGATCGTTCTTTGGTTATTTTTCGTGCTACAACGCTTCAATCTTTTTTTTCATTCTTTTCTCGTGAAGAAAAATGTCGACGTATGAAACTTATGCAGCATTGTCTGATTTTCTCTATAGAACGGAAATATATTTTCAATAAATTATACTATATGTATTCAACAGAATGACGGACTGAGAGGATAGTCATTTGAGCATCCAATCGATATCTGGACAACTTTTGCATGTGTAATCCAATTTTAAGATTTATATGTGGATTAAAGACCATTTTTTTTATTCGTTTTCCTTTATGTGTCAATATTCAGAAGGACGAAGAAGATCAACAGACGGTAAAATGAATCTGCAGTGAAGAGAGAAGGCTCAACAAGCCAAAGAATCACTCTGGAGCTAGATGTGTACAGTGGTTTCACTCAGTTTCTTTGAAGAATTTATACAATATCAATATTTTGGTTAATCGATTAGGTACAACCATAATTTGTTTAACATCCATTACTTTTCCATGGACTTATGTGAATATGGTGATTAAAATGTTGAACTTAAATATTTAATGTGTTGGGAATAATTTTTGGTGAACTTGAGGCAGCTTCACATGCTTAGTTAGAATTAATTGTTCTTAAGCTTGTACAAGTCAACAAATATGTCGTTTAGTTGTCAGCATCTCAAGCTAAGTTAGAAATATGTGCTTACGACAAAACGAGAGTAGAGGACACGAGCAGAAAGGGCAGAATCATATAAAGGTAGAATGCTCAAAGACCGGGGTCAATTGCGGAGACAGGATTTCCGCTAAGAGGATTCAAAAAAAGAAAAAAGTTAAAATAGATTGTAGGTAGTGGGAGTTGAACTAATATCCTTACAAAAAATTTTAACCCCACTAACCACTAAGCTGTATTTTTGGACCGTGTCAAGGAAGATTCAAAATATAATATATAAAAGTAAAAAATAAATTTTGCTTTATGCAGCGTAATTTTCCGGCGAAGGGGTTCGGGTGAACCTCTTCCGCCCTCCTAAATCCGCCCCTGACTGGGCAGTCTGGGCTAGGCGGGTAGCATAATACATAGAGGGATGTGCATGTCAGCTTTTTATTCCTTGTATTGTCATCATAAAATGGAAGAGAATGTTGACTTCACAAATATTACTCCCTCCGGTTCACAATAAGTGTCATATTTACTTTTAGCACGCCCATTAAGGAAATACTAAATTCTATACAAAAATACCTACTATGACTAAACTATCCCTAATTAAATATTTAATATGAGGAGTAAGAAAACTTTTTAGGGATATGTACATAGGGGTTATTTTGTAAAAACAAATTGAATTCTTTCTTGATTACATAACTGGACACTTATTTTGAACCAAAATGAAAAAGTAAATTGGACACTTATTGTGAACCGGAGGGAGTAACAAGAAGCTTGAATTATATATACACTTGTAACTAAGTCAATTCACGAGGTTCAATTCTTTAAGTCCGCCGGTGAGATACACATGAAATACACGATCTTCATACTTGCCAATCATCAATGAACTGATCGAATTAACAAATCAATATTAACTTCAGTCATTATGTATGAAATGGAAGCCAAAGCCTCAGTAACCAACAGACGGTAATAAATATCACTGATGGATATATATGTATTGCTTTGATTGCATAAACCAACAATATGCAAGGACTGTTGACGAAAACAAGAAGCTCCAACTCTAAAAGCATCAACATTGAGTTGAAAAATCAAACCTCTAACTTGGATACTGAAAAGGAGAAGTGATTTGCACGAGAGGTACAAATTCAAGGAGGCAAAATGGGAAAAATGTTATTTTGTGCATCACACAACTATACTATTTTTGTAAGGTATTTTTTTTTGTCTCACAACTTTGTGGTTCCAGAATTTTGTGATTCAAATGTGTAAGATATGGGTTCACAAATGTATGAGATATAAAAAGACCTCACACAACTAATATCAAATTGTGTGAGGCACATTATAAAATCACTCGCCAAATGGGATAGTCAAAGATTGAGCACACACACTAATAAGGAAAATTCATCAATCAAGAGTTTGATTGAGACACGGCAACCATATATCGAGGAATCAGATGTTGATTTGGAAATAATTGGAAAGATTTTGACGAAATGATTGAGACTACGAATCAAACAGAAATCCCATCAAAACGAGATCAAGTTTCCAAGAATATTAAAGGCTCCAAGAATTAATTGAAGTCAACCTTGAGGAAGACTATTGTTTATCCTATAAACGGATAACAATTAAATTTATACGTGATTTTAAGTACGCGTGATTTACTTGGCACAAATTGAGAAACGTAAATTGAAATAAAAGCAAACCAAAGAAAATGTATAGCTTTGGCCCTCGAGGTAGGTCGCCCTCGAACCAAACAAATATTCCACTGGAAAATATGAACAAAGTAATAGAGTATTGAGAGCTCAAGAGAAAGGTAGTATATTGCTTTGTATAGCGTGAATGTGATGCCTTTTACAAATGATCAGACCCCATTTATATAGTAGGGGAGTCCTACCCTTGATACAATTCTAAATACAGTAAGAAATTCCATAATTAGCTAATTAATCGGCCTCTTCTTGATACATGCTGAGATTTTTGCCATGATTCTTGCCCGATCGCGGATATTTGGCTTTCCGTTATTTGGCGCAGTAAACTTCCCTTTTTCTTGCTCGATCTCTACCATGCTTGGTCTCGATCTTGGCCGATCTCGATCTTGATCGATCTCTGGGTCACGAGCTCGGCAATCTAACTTTTCATCATTGTCCGATATAATATGGGGTCGAACCTTGGCCTGCCACGTTCCAGTCTCGATTAGTCATACCAAAAAAGGAAAGCCCGATTCTGACCATATACAATTAACTACCATGCATTGAACCACTTACAAAAGGGGGATTCGAAGAATAAATAAACTTAAACATACAACCTTCTAAAGTTCACTTCCTCTTACTTCTCAACTCAAGTAACAGGTAGGAAGAAAATCAGTTGCGCGAGGATCGTTATTGGTTAAGGAGTAAAACCATTATAAGTCGTGAAATCAACTTATTGTTACTGGTTAGCTAGAGGACTGACCAACACTCAAATGTTGGAGGTTACTGTTGGAAAACCATCAAAAATTGTACTCAACTCTGATAAGGATAATTCAAAGCCTAACAAATCATTCTCATCAACGTAATCTATTTACCTTAAGCTACACTAGCTAGAGTCCTAATTATAGTCACACTCAAACTCTTGTGAATATCTCTGTTGTATTTATCTATTTAGCTTGAACCCTTCTGAATTTACTATATAAATTGTACATGGTTGAGGCAATAGAAATAATCCTTTTTCCTACAAATATTAAGATTCTTTATGGTATCAGAGCCTTCTAAAAAACTCACACGAGTTACTCCCTTATTTTTTCCAGAATGGGTGATTCACAAACTCACTCTTCAGCCACCTCGTCTACTCACTCTATGGTCACGAGATCCCAGAACAACATCTTCAAACCAAAAGGTCTTTGACTATCTTGCTATCTCTTCCACCAAACCGCTTCCTCTTGCTCCGACAACTTTTGCCCAAGCAAACAAGTATCCTGAATGGAAAACAGCCATGAAGGATGAATATACCGCCCTTATGAGAAATTCCACCTGGACTTTGGTTCCCCCATCTCCCTCTCAAAATGTAGTTGGATGCAAGTGGGTTTATCGTGTCAAGCATAAACCTGATGGGTCTGTGGATCGCTACAAAGCGAGATTAGTTGCAAAGGGTTTTCATCAACGACCTGGTGTAGACTTTCATTCCACTTTTAGTCCTGTGATCAAACATACTACAATTCGTCTAATTCTTGTGCTTGCGGTGTCGTTTAAGTGGCCCTTGCGGTAATTGGATGTGAACAATGCCTTCCTACAAGGTACACTTCGTGAAGTTGTATACATGAATCAACCACCCNNGGTGATCAGATGTGGAGACTATGATTTTTGAGTATGTGGATTTTAGATTTTAGAATAAACAACTAACTAGGTTCTGTAAAAAATTATTTATACATATTACGTCAAATTTTTAACACAAATTCTGAATCTACGTCAAAACTATTGGATTTTGCCGATCCCGTAAGTCGAAACTATAGCTGGGTAATATATTGAACAACCAAACTTCTCTCACAATTATTATGAAGTTTGACATATCACCGTAAATGGATCTGTCAAAGTCACAATACCTTGTCGCGAATCTAGACAAATAAGCTAAAACATTAACTATGTTTTATGAGGCAACCAAAATTAACTCTTTAAATCCATATGCACCATTCCTCCTTCTAAATATAACAGCGTTGGCTTGCAGGTCAAATATTGTGGATCATGCAATATAAAAGTTTAACCAATCTACAGTGAATATGTATATAACTCCTTGGAAAAGTGCAGTTAATTTATACTGATTGAATTACTTATTGTAATTCCGGTGAGAATATACTGAGTTTGTTGTTGTTGGTATTATTGTTGTTGAATTACTTATTGCAAGCATTCTTCAATTTATATGTGTAACGACTCGACCGATCGTTTTGAGCATTTGCATTCAGTTCGGCAGTTTGAGGTCATGAGTAGCTTCGTATGGTATATTATGACTAGCGTGTATCATCGGCTTTGGTTTTCATGTGGTTCGGGATTGATTTAGAAGGATGATTCTCACTTGAGAAGCTTGAAGTTGAAAGAGTTGACAAAGTTTGACTTGTATGTATTTGACCTCAGATCGGAGTTTTGATGATTCCGGTAGGTCCGGATGGTGATTTTAGACTTGGGTGCATGCCAGGATTTGATTTGGAAGTTTATATAAGGTTTTGGCTCCAATTGCTGAAAGTTAGCAATTTGAAGGTTTGGAAAGCTCAAAGGTTTGACCAGCAGTTGACTTCATTGTTATTGGGTTCGGATTGTTGTTCCGGAAGTTGAAATATGTTTGTTATGTTAGTTGGAACTTGTGTGCAAAATTTGAGGTTATTCCGAGTTGATTTGATATGGTTCGGCACGAGTTTTGGAAGTTGGAAGTTCAATAGTTCGTTGAGTTTGATTTGCGGTGCGATTCATGATTTGGATATTATTTTGTATGATTAGAAGCCTCGAGTAGGTCCGTGTTATGTTTTGGGACTTGTTGGAATGTGCAGATTGGGACCCTAAGGGGCTCGGGTGAGTTTCAGACGGGTTTCGGACCAATTTAGAACTGCTGGTTTCTGCTAGTTTCTGGTGTATTAGTTGTGCTCTGCGATCGCGAGAGAGCAAACGCGATAAGGATATGTATTTGGTAAGTGGAGATGGTTGTTCATCGCGTTCGCGATGGAGTTATCGTGTTCGTGTATAAGGAATTTGGCCGGAGAGATTTGAGCATCACGTTCGTGTTTATGCGATCGCGTCCGCGATGTTAGGTGACCTGATGGCCTTCGCGTTCGCAAAGTCACGGTCACATTCACGTAAATATGTTTGGAGGCTGCGCAAATTTTGCTTCGTGATCGCGATTGTACAACCGCGATCGGTAGGGTACCACTGGGCCGTGCATATAAGTACTCTATTTCGAACCTTGAGCTCATTTTATCACATTTTGAGTTATAGAGCTCAGATTTGGGCGATTTCGGAGGGGATTTTCACCACATGAATTGAGGTAAGTATTTTCTACTCGATTTTGATTATTTTACATGATCCATCTTGATTTTGACCTTTAATTTGGTGAATCTAAAAGAGAAATTGGGGGTTTTTATCTAAACTTTTCTAAAGTGAACACTTGGGATTTGAACATCGATTCGGAGTCGGATTTGAGTGAAATTAGTACGGTTAGACTCGTATTTGAATGGGTTGGCAGAATTTTTGAGTTTTGTCAGATTCTGTGGTGCGGACCCGATTGACGTTTTGGTTGACTTTGAGTATTTGATTAAAGATTCGACCTTTATTATTTGGGTTTGCTTCCTATGACATTAGTGGATGATTTTGAGTTGTTTTTGACTAGTTTCCAGCTGTTCGGAGGTTGATTTATGCGGGGTGGCGCTTCGATTTAGTTTGTTTGAGGTAAGTGTCTTGCTTAGATTTATTGAGGGAATTTTTTCTACTAAATGATATTGTTTGCTACATGCAGGGGTGATGCATATACGAGGTGACGAGCGTATACGCATGGGCCAGGGTTTTCCATGCTCGGAGGGGGAAATTTTATACTTTCTTTGTGCTTTGATAAACTTGGTGATTTTTTGACTTATGTTTTACTTAATTCTATGAACAATAAGCTCAATTAACTGTGTTTGAAATCATGTTAGAACGCATGACATCTTAATAAGGATTTAATGTGTTATTTTCGGACTGTTGACATACTTAATTGACTGTAGCATCAGGATCACCCATTTACACATGTTATTGTCTTGTTACCTGAGTTCGTTATCCGTAATATGTGTGAGGATTGGGGCCTTAGGGCTATGGGCACGAGGGTTATTTCTGTGCAGTTGACATGATGTTGGCACGAGGAGTATTTCCGTGAGGTTTGAAATGAGATTGGTTTGTTGTTTATTACCATGCGAAAGGAAAGGAAGTTGGATTTCTGTTATGATTACTCATTCATTAAATACTTACATACCATTTATTTTGGTTTCTATTAATGTTGGCTATTTGGTATGTTACTTTCCGTTTGAGTTCCTTACGTAGTTATCTCTACGTTTTCCCTTTGGCCTATTACAGTTATAGCTATGTATTTACCTTCCATGTTACTGTTACACCTAAACGTATACTTGATTTACTTTTGTTACATGACCTCTTCGAATTCATGCCTTTACTTGTTATTAGCCCGCACCTATTACATGCCTCTATTTGTTACGTGATTTACTTGTGAGATGCATTAACCTTCTACATTTCTTCACTCACTACATGCCTTTACTTACTACATGCCTTCACTTACCATATGCTTTTACTTACCATATGCTTTTACTTGTTAAATGACTTCACTTTGTTACATGCTTCTACAATCGCGCCCCTTTTTTTCTTGCGAAATCGGGTTTATGACATTTTGGTTGAGACAACTCGTTCCTTTTGGGAAAGGGGTTTGCATTTTGAAGAGTCGCCACCTAATGATTTAAGGTGCGTTAGGGCACCTAGAGGGTTCATTTATAACCACGTTTGGTAATCAGAGACAGGATACGGGCTTGAAATTATCCTAAGCGGAAGGTGTTAGGCACCCCTCAGGATCCACTAGTATGGTTCCCGGCCAAACAGCTTTTGTGAATGTGTACAATTTAGCAAATAAACAAGTATGGCTCAAATAATAGGGGATTTAAGTTTAAGTACACAGATGTTCGAAAAACAGTTAATGAAAAGCTAGATTTTGAAAAGAATTATAATCTAAGCATGTTTGTGAATGTAAAGGGGTATCCTAGGTTTGTTTATAATATGGATCACATCAATGCAATACCCGGTATGACACTCCTCTAAGAGGGGCTACACGTGGTATTAAGTACCGGTCATCATATCCATATCTACCCTTTCCCAGCCCATGAAGGTAATTAAAGCGAGGGTTGGTCTCGACCCCTATTGCATGCTGTTACCCGTCCCTTCCTATCAGTCCCGAAGGAATTTAGGACTTCTATCCTATAAAAAGGGGGTTCTAGGCAGACCCTCAAGTTTAAAGGTAAAAAATACTAAGGCGTCACATAATAAACAGATAGGACTTCAATTAAAGGGGAGCATGGAAGACAAATAAAAGGCTCAGATATACCTCCACACATAGTACACATAAACAGCATGACTCATACACAATTAAGGTCTAAATTCAGATCCTAAGCATGGTATCTAAGTGATAACAACAGAGTCAGATTTATTACATAACTCAGAGAGGAAGTCCTAATCAGGCTTGCCTACTGATTTTAACATGCTGACAGTTAAACACAAATCACAAAGACGGTTCTAGTTTTATTTTAAAGTTGATTACCTAAGGCTTTCCTAGGCGTAAAATCATATGCAGCAGTTTATTCAGATTTGTTAAGAATTCCAGGTTGTTATACCTAGTAGCATGCAATTATAAATGTTGCAAACATCCAGAGACTAATTACCAGTTTGTTTGGAACAGGAGGACTGTTTATACATCTATATTTAGACTACTGTGATTGAATAAGTGCGATCCTATAACATGATGTCTAATGCAGCATGATGCATAATAACTTAAATAGGATTTCTAAATGCAGAGCATGGTTGCAATATGGTGAGTGCATGAATAACAAATTGTGTTAACATATTTACCCTAAGGCAGAATTTCTAAATGAAATTTCAGAACATATTTACATGAGCAGAATCATATAGTAGCAGCTTATTTTATTGTTATTATCTACCCTATAGATAGGATTTCTAAGTGTGGATGAGATGCTGAAAACAGTACATATAAATCCTAAATAGCATGATATCTAATGCACGGTATGATTGGCATGTTGTACCTAAACATGACTGCTATTGCACATAGAGAAAGTAAACCTAGGAACATGATTTCTACCCTGGACTATACTACAACATGCATATTACCCACCCCTTTTCACTATCCAACCCTAGAGTCGTTTACAAATAATTATTACAGGCCTTTGAATAGGAATGGCATAACTAAAAATAAAGAAAAAAATAAGAAGTTAATTATTGAGAGCCTACAGAATTGGCCCAAGTCTCCAGGTCCTCAATGCCAAGTATTGTTTCACAACCTTTCTCATAATTCGGGTGTGTCAGAGTTCTAAGGACCTCAAGGGCTCTCGGGCAGTGCTCATACCCAGATCTCATAGCCAAGATAGAGTAAGTGCAGTGTGGAAAGACCAACTTTTGTGTGTCAAAGTTCAGAGGGAGCTCAAGGGTCCCAAGGCAATGCACACACAAAAGGGGCAGAACTTAGTGGTCTAAGAGTAGAGTGAGAGTGCTCGACATAGTTTTGAAGAGTTTAAGTAAGAAAACAATTTTGAAAAAAAAAAGGTAAGTAAGAAATAGTTTTAAAAAGAGAGACTTAATTGAAATAGTTTTATAACAAGGTTTAACTGATGAAAACATTTTGAAAGAGCATGCATACCAATCTCAGAACAAAAACAAAGTCAGCATCATACCAAGGACCAAGAATAGTCCAGCAAACACAAACAAGGGAATGGGTTTGGTGGGACAAATATGAAGCATGTGAGGGCAAACATGTAGCAAGCAGGAACATATATGAGCACACAATCAGAAACTCCTATAGGTTCAGAGGATCAGGGGGGACAGTAGGGTATTGGATTATATTAACATATCAACACCAAACAACTAAGACCATGATCAAACTAACGTACCAATCATGGGGATTCACATAAGAAACGTGTACTAAGTATACAGAAACATGTTGGTCATTGAAAAGTAAAGCATAAATTAACATGTATAGGGAATTCAGGATCCTAATAACATGTTGAACAGCAAAAATAGTAAATAAAAGCATATCAGAAATACAATGAATTGTAACAGTGATAGAAACATGTTGGTTTGAGGATTGAAATCTGAATTAGAGCATACCAGTGAAGTGAAGAAAGAAAAAACACAAAGCAGAAATAGGAGAGGCGCAGTAGTTAGCCTTGACTTGCAGCCGGCTAACTTAGAATAGTAGCAAGTAGCACAGAAGAGAGAATAGAGAGTTTTAGTTGTGAGAGAGAGAGTTGAACAGATTTTTTTTCGTTTCTATGCTAATGAATGAATAGAGTACATATAGTTTGAAAGCCGGCGGAAGAATAACGTAAAAATAATAGTTCAACAGTAATTATAGAAATAAACATTAATTAGAATCAATTTAGTGTACAGACTTCCTTTAATAAGGAATCATACTCAAACGGTAAGAAGCAGTGGCAAAATAAGGAAAGGAATCAAGTAAAGCTGCTTATAACACAATAAGGAAGTAGTACAAGTGTAATATAGGTATAGAGCATGCAATTAAGGTTAAGTTCAGAATCCTATTTAAGGAAAATATATACAAATTAGTTTGACAGCGGAATCAGCCGGAGAAATAAGGCAAGAGATATTTCAAATTTCGGAAATCAGTAAGGAGATCCTCGAGTGAGATTCTAATTACATGGAATCAGTATTTATCAAAGGAAAATATCACACATGAGCGGAGTAACATGCTATAGGCAAGGATAAACAGGAAAGCAGCCTTAATTAAAGGGATATCTCAAGAATCAGTAGAGAATATCATGCAAGATCGATGAAGAACCAATCACAGGGATTCGAAGACCCACAAATAGAGAACAATGCCAATTTAGGAGAAATTAGCATAAGCTCATGAGAATAAACAGATTAAACTCATAATAGACGAAAATCAGCAACTCTAACAAGCACACATAGGGTAAAAACCATATAAATCAGGGATTCACATAGAGCATGACCTCAAATAACAGAATAGATGTAATACAGGCAGGAGAAGTGAAGTTTCAGCAACATTGGTGAACAAAAAATAGAATAGGATCACATAGTAGGCAGGAATAGTTTCAACCAGACACTCTAACTAGCAAACATAGGGTAAAACCATAGAATCACAGAACGTTCATAAGAAATATACAGATTAATTGAACATAGCACCCAAGACGAACTCAGAAACATAAGAAACATTAGGGTTTTTAACAGAATAACTCGGATAAAGGAGAAGGCTCAAACAAACGTTTAAACACAGTGAGAGTCGTAGATTAATACCAAAAAAAAATCAGAAGAAAAGCGTTTTTTTTTAAAAAGGGGTTAAAACCCTAGTTGAAGATGAAGAGTTACTTTAGAAAAATAAACAAAAAAACTTTGACGAAAACAACAGAAAGCTCATAATATACACAGATCTAAAAGAAATCGGAAAATCTTAAGAGTTAGGGTTTCAGAGAACCCAGAGAAGATGAGAAACCTTAAAATGTTACCGGTCTTAGCCGGAAAAGTCATAGATCTTACTCGAACGGTCGGAGGTAGCCGGAAAATGGCATGAAGGACCATGGATAGGAGTTGAAACCGCTCCAGGTTCACCTGAGGACCTCAGGGTAGTGTCAAACCGGCGTGGGGTGAAGCAGAGGCCAGAAGATGATGAGAGGCCATGGTTTCCGGCGAGGGAGGTGGCCGGAGAAGGTGGACAGGGTCCATCGGAGAGGAGGGGAGAAGAGAAGGTTCCAGAGAGAACCAGAGACAGAGAGAGGGAGATAGAGAGACCGGTTGAGAGAGAATGAGAGGGGGGAAACGAGAAACGGGGGTAGTCATTAGGGGGTTAAATTAGGAAGGGGCTGATCTGGACCGTTGATTCAAAATAATCAACGACTCAGATGGAATTGGGATTGGGCCGGGTAGGATAGGGCATTGGGCTTGGGATCTGGTGGGTTATTTAATTTGGACCAGGTTTAATTAGGCTGTAATTTAAATAAGAATGGCTAATTGTTAAATACCCATCAAAATTAGATAAATAATTAATAAAAATAGCTAATAACTAGATAAATTGAAATTAAAGCTAAATAGGTGAAATTAAGGTAATTAACTAATATTTACAATATAGAATGACTGATTATTGAATTAAAATAGCATAAAGTTTACAATTAGGCTATAATTGCAAAATTATTGTAATTATAGCCAAACAATGCCAAATTGGCTAATTTGTGAAACAATTAAATCCTAATAGGATTAAAAATGATATATTGAGCTAAGAAATACTTTGAAATTACTTGTAATGTAATTTATGAATAATTATTGGATATAAAGTACTAATTAAATTAGAAAAAAATAAATTAATAATAATATGGAAAATTATGAAAAAATACCAATTATTATAAAAAGTGATTTTGAAGGTATATATGCAAATTTAAAAATAGTTTGAGGAAAAATTGGGTATCAACAGCTGCCCCTCTTTACCCGGGAAGGATGAAAGAGTTGTCGGGGGTAAAGATATGATGGCCAATTTTGACCGAGCGAAACGGTTTGAAGAGATTTAGGCTGCACCCTGGTTTTTGAGTTGCCTACATATCCCTGGTTTTACAAGAATCAGGCCGTATGTAGTTCAAGAGTCATCGACGAAGTATATTGATGAAGTTTTACAAAGACGGACGCAACGTATAGGGTTGGACGAATAAGCGACTTACGGGAATGGTTAGGAGAACTGGAGCGGGACCGCTCCTGCCAGGATGACCGTTGCTCGCCGGATTACCTGCAAATAAACGATACAAGCATATATTGCGTAATTTAAACATGATGCAAATTCCCATCGGACCATGAATGTTGTCTTTGGACGGTTAGGAATGGCGTCCTCAGACCATGATGTCCTGGGCCATGGGTTGTTTGATGCAGGATTCGCAGGCCATGAAATCATGTTCTCGGGCTATGAGGATGGTGGTGCCTCCGAACCATTACGCCTTTGAATAATGATATGCAAAAGATCGAAAGAGATCCTCAGGCCATGACATGGTGTTCTCGGGCCATGAAGATGGTCCCTCCGAACGATAACACCTTTGGACAAGTTGGCGATATTTCAGCCCATGAAGGATGCAGTAGTATGATGCGGTCAAGACAGAGCTTAGTCTTGCAAATTGAAGGGTAGAGCTTAGCCCGTAAGAAAAGCGAGATAAATAGTGCTTGAGATAGCGCTTAGTTTCGTAGAAAATTGGAGGCAGAGCTTAGCCTCGAAAGGCAGAAAAGTAGCCTTATGCAAAGATGCGAATGCAGATGGAGGTAGAGCTTAACCTCGGAAGGCAGAATGGTAGCCTTATGCAAGAATGCAGATGGAGACAGTGCTTAGTCTCGGAAGGCAGAATGGTAGCCTTATGCAAGTTGGAAGGCAGAATAGTAGCCATATGCAATGCAAATGTAGATGGAGACAGCGTTTAGTCTCGGAAGGCAGAATAGGAGCCTTATGCAAATTGGAAGGCAGAATGGTAGCCTTATGCAATACAGATGCAGAGGGAGGCAGCGTTTAGTCTCGGAAGGTAGAATGGTAGCCTTATGCAAGAAATAAAATAACAAATGACAATAGAGTTTTCTTAGCTGATAGCATTTTGCGGCATTGTGATTACTGGGAGCATTGTGTCTACGGAGCATTACTTGTGTGTGCTGATAGCAAATGTTGGTAAGTGCAACGGTTCTGAGAATCGTATTTTTGAACAATGTTTGTCCCCTGGGTGTACAGTGTGTTTAAGGATTTCGCAATCCTAGTGCCTGCATCCAAACAAAAATCGTGAGTTTTGTAAGGGGGAGGTTAGTTCGTATCCCCGCTGGCTTTGCTTGACTCGTTCGTCTTTGATCCGGTGATACCGTCTGTATCATTGGGGTAGCATTGCTAAACAAAGTAGTTTCAATAATAAACATGCATCATTTTGTAAAAGTATGACATAAATGTATAATTAAAAATAGCTTTTAGATGAACCGACGACTGTGACGTAGTTCAGGACATTGCAACCTCTCCTGCTAAGGAATTTTGAGGGTCCTCCTCAAAATTCTGCCCCAGTTTGATGGGTTGACGTTTCTGACTGTTGCTCGTGCGGCGATCGGCTGAAATTACTTCAGAATTTTGAGGTTCCTCCTCAAAATTCTGCCCCAGTTTCAAATTGCGGGGGGAAATGAAATTTTTATTGAATTGTGACCGAACCCATTATTTATGGGTCAGATGAAGAAGAAGCACTTGCAATAGTGAGGAACTTGTTTCTAGAGGACAGTGATATGGACTGTGGCGTTATTCTCGAGGAGGAGGGGGAAAAAGGCCCTTCCATACAGGCTGTTAGCAGAGGGGCACATCTCAAGAATTGGACCATCAGGACAACCAAAGCCCGACGAGCCTCGGGGTAGCAAGGCTAAAACAAGCATTATTCATTATTTTATTCACTAAATGATTTTCTTTTCGCATTTTTCAATTCCCGCAATAAGATCTTCGAAGTTCAAAACAATTATTCAATTTATCAAAAGCATTTTTAATTTTTTCTTATGTTTCAATATTTATTGCTATCGTTTTCTCTCATTACTTTACCTATACAGCATTACTATTACTTGTCTTGATGAACCAATGACTGTGACATTCAATGAGACAGCGCAACAAACGGACATTGATTCAGAGGAAGATGACATACCTGACGAGATTGTAAAAGAAGTTGAGAATTTTGAGAACAGACCTAAGTCCAACCTGGACAAGACCGAAATTGTCAACCTGGGAGATTCAGAAAATGACAAGGAAATGCGAATCAGCATTCACCTGTCGCCATCGGAGAAGAAAGAATACACAGAATTTCTAAAGGAGTATGAGGACATATTCGCCTGGTCGTATGATGACATGACTGTTCTGAGTACGTCTATTGTGGCTCACAAAGCAACTAGCCCTAATAGACAGAAAGAGAATGAATGCAGTGTGCCATGGTCAACTCTATCAGAACAGAATGTCCAGAGCCTTCAACAAAAGAGTCAAGCCAAGACAGTTCACACCGGGGCAGCTAGTGTTGAAGAAAATTTTTCCGCATCAAGATGAAGCCAAAGGGAAGTTCTCTCCCAACCGGCAGGGTCCATACATGGTTCACCGGGTTTTGACAGGAGGAGCCCTCATACTTGTAGAAATGGACAGAGAAGTCTGGCCAAAGTCGATCAGTTCAGATGCAGTCAAGCGTTACTATGTGTAATCTTTATGCTTTCCTTATATGATGTAAATTGAACTACGCCTGACCTGATTCCCGTTTAAGAAGGGATACGTAGGCAGCCCATTGCCGAGACCTTTGCCGGGCTCATACACACTCCAACTCAGAATACTCTCGATTTTGCTATCCCACCATTTGTCTTTGTTGAGAGCATTGACCCGTTCAATGTGGTGGTAAGCTTCTCCACCCAGCTTCCTTCTTCCTTCGATCGCCGGAATAGTCTGGCGACTGTATATAGGGTTGCTACCGTCGCCGTGAATGATCACTTCCTGGTGATTCTATTCAAACTTTACTGCCTGATGCAGCGCTGATGCTACGGCCCCGATAGCATGGATCCATGGCCGTCCCAGCAGCAAGTTGTAAGATGCTGGTACATCCATTACCTGGAAATCGACCTCGAACCAGGTTGGTCCCATCTGCAGGCATAGACTAATCTCACCAATGGTGGACCTCTGAGAACCATCGAAAGCTTTCATATTGATTGCTCCAACCTTTATCTCATGCAGCCCTTTACCCAACTTCTTGAGCGTTATCAGCGGACAAATGTTAAGACTGGACCCTCTATCGATCAGGATTCTGGTGATGAAATGATCTTCGCATTGCACGGTGACGTGCAGTGCTTTATTGTGCCCCAGCCCTTCAGGTGGCAACTCGTCCTCATAAAAGGTGATCTTATGGCTTTCCAGCACTTGTCCTACCATATTAGCCATTTCCCCGCTAGTGATGTTATTTGGTACGTACGCTTCATTCAGCACTTTCAACAAAGCATTCCTGTACGTCTCAGAATTTTGCAGCAAAGAGAGAATGGATATTTGTGCTGGCGTCTTGTTCAACTGGTCGATGACCGAATTCTCCTTGGCTTGGACTTTCCGTCCAAAGGTCGTCCGGACCTGTCTCAATGAGGGGGTGCCGATTGGAAGCCTGTTGCTTGATTCAGTAGATGTTTATAGGGGGTATAGCTTCCAGTGTCATACCCTGTGGTGCAATAGTTTCTTCAGTCCTGACCTTGCCCTTCCTTCTCGCCTCGGCTGTATAGTCCCAGGGTACAACATTTGTATAGAAGGGTGGTGTGGTTGACATCGCCACTGGGATCGGCACGACTATCCTCACTTTGAATGGAACATGTGCCTTGGGTGGCAAGACTACAACCTCAAATGGTGCGGGTGCATTTGCCGGAGAGACGAATTCAACCTCAATTGGTACCGGTGTCTTTGCGGGTGGTGCTGCTTCAAACTCAAGAGGTATAGACATATTCACCTCAGCGTCCTCAGACGGTTGGATCTGGACTATGATTGGATTGAGAGTAATTGCTGGTTTCTTTGGGTCATCACCTTCTGCGATCAACCCGATGGATCCCTCGGGATCCCAGTCATCTTCTACTCCAATCATGTGGATACTCCACCCTTATGGTCTGTCAGAGGATTGTTGCGGACGTTTGGAGCGGGTTCCTTTGCCACAATGATCTTGTTATCAATCAAAGACTGTATCTTGTCTTTCAAAGAGCGGCATTCATTGATGGTGTGCCCTTTCATGCCGGAGTGGTATGCACATGACTTGTTTGGGTTACCCATTGAGAAGGATTCTCAAGGGTTGCAGCAGGGATGAGGGTGACATAACCAGCAGCTTTGAGCTTCTCATACAGCTGGTCGATGGGTTGAGTGATGGCGGTATATTATTTTGGAGGTCTGCGATCAAAATTAGGTCGAGGTCTAGGGAAGTTTTGGCGTGTAGGGGGTGATTGATAATGGGATGGTTGAGAATTATAAGTGTGGTAGACATGAGCGGGTTGGGAGTATCTGGGTGAAGTAGGTTGATATGTAGGAGGTGGAGATGATTGATAAGTTGGTAGCGGAGCTTGGTACGAGGGTGAGGGTGCTTGGTAATTTGGGGTTGGCTGGTATGTGAGTGGAGGTGTTGGGTAAGTTTGGTATTTAAAGGGAGACTTGGTCCTTTGTGCAACCATCACGGCCCCCACGTCCCTTTTCTTGGACACACCACCGGACTGTAAAGCCTTATTCGTAGCTTGCAAGGCTTCGAAATTTGTGACCATACCACTTTTAATACCCTCTTCAATCCTTTCACCTAATTTGATAATGTCGGAGAACTTGTGGTTCTCAATCATCATCAACCGTTCATAGTACTGCGGGTCCTGAGCCCGGACAAAGAACTTGTTCATTTGCTCCTCTTCTAAGGCGGGTCTGACCTTAGCAGCTTCGGACCTCCAGCGAGTAGCATACTCGCGAAATGTCTCCGTGGGCTTCTTCTTCAAATTCTGGATATAGAACACGTCTGGTGCGTTCTCTGTATTAAATCTGAATCTGTCCATAAAGTCAGATGCCATGCTCACCCAGCTTGACCATTTCTTGGGATCTTGGCTGATGTACCAAGACAATGCATCTCTTTTCAAACTCCTCATGAACAGCTTCATGCGGATCCTTTCATCCTTCCCTACTCCAACCAGCTTGTCGCAATAGGTCCTCAGATGGACCCTTGGATCACCCGTACCATCAAACATTTCGAACTTAGGAGGTTTGTACCCCTCAGGCAGTTCGACATCAGGCTGTATGCAAAGGTCCTCATAGTTCAGCCCCTCGATCCCTTTGCTTCCCTCGACGCCCTGAATCCGGCTGGTCAGTTTCTTAAGTTCCTCGGCCAAGTTCCTGATAAGCAGATCCTTTTCATCAGACTCAGGTGTGTATGAGATAGGTTGGGTGGAGTGTGGCATGGTCTCCACGTAGATAGGATTGTTATGGTGGCCTGGTGTATGGGTGTGGAAATGGTCGTTTGTGGAGTTCTAAGGTTCTGAGATAAGTAGTGGAGTGTTGTTTGGGGTATGGCAGGTGTTACATTGGTTCTTTGGTGGAGTAGCGTGATGGTGAGGTGCGGGATGATTCTGCTGTTTTGGGATATTTTGAGGAGGTGTAGGGTTTTGAGCGTTGGGGAAGTTGATATCTGGGGCGTTGAGGGAAAATGACAGGTTTGCCAGATTTCGAACCTGATCGAGCTCTTCCTGGAATTTCAACAGTTTCTGTTCAAGCTGTGACACATTCTCATTAGGAACCCGAATACCCTGGCCATCAGTGGCCTCTACCCGTTCAGCTGTGTTCTCCTTCCTGATGTTGTTTAAATCTTCCATTTTATTCTTGCCTTTGTTCTTGCCTTTAGAGGGACTATGAGGAGGAGTGGGTGGAGGCCCCTGGATCTTGTGAAATAAGATGATGATGCCCGAGTGCATGAACTAACCTTTGGGGAGGGGAATAAAAAGAAAGAAAACTTAGAAATGACCGAAAGGTCTAAAGTTTTGAAGTTTCTGGTTCGATAGTGAGATTTTGATCCAGGAATGTAAAGCGTGTCCTAATTTGGGAACCTCTTTGTGCCCGAGGTAGGCCTAGAGACAAATTGATTTGGAGAACTTAGAATGCTAAATGCCTCATTTTATTGATAAAAATAGACGAATTTCAAAACGACACTAAATAAGCAAGAAATAAAGGTCACTAATGGTCATTGGCCTTATTACATTTATAAAGCAAAAAAGTAAATTCCTATCTATTTGGTCCCAGAAGGACTTTCCCCGGACTCGACATCCTTGGCTCCTTCGAACAGCTTCCCCAATTCGCGAAGTCCCAGCAACAGGTATGCTCTGGCTAGATGTCCACCTTCGGTCCCTTCAGCCTTTTGACAGTCTTCAACCCTTTTGAGAAATTTTCCCTCTAGTTCTACTATGCCTCGCTCTAAGTATCCTAGCCTTTTGTTGGTACTGATAGCCATGTCTTTCCATTCCTCAATCAGCTTCTTATTGGACTCGTGTATCTTGCGTTGTTCGCTCTCGCATTCACGGATCCTTTTGCGCAGGTGGTTGCATTTGACTTGCGCCTCGGCCTTTTCATCTATAATTTTGTGGCCTTGAACGGACCCTGGCTTGCCCAGACCATCCCAATTGTCTTCTGACCAACCAGAATAGAAAGGGGTACAACCGGCATGATATCTGTCAGGCTCAATGGTGTCTTTCTCCATTACGATCTTGCAGTGCCACATGTGCTAGGCTTGGCACTTGTGGGGACTATCATCATTTTGGAAGTCAGCTCAAAGATGGCTCATCTTGTCGACCCTGGGTATGACTTGCTTCCTACCTGCTTGACTCATAACTCGAAGAGGGACGTAAGGGTATGTTCCTCTTAGACCAATCAGTATCAGGAAAGGTGCATCTCTGGATCGGGCGATGAACTCCTCTGTCGGAAACCACTCGAACATCCATTGAACCTGTTTTTCAGTCAGATTATCAAAGAGCTCAACCCATTCTTTGGCATTCTCAGGCTGAGCGAACATGTCGGGGATGTAATTCATTCGCTTTGGATGGTGGAAAGCGATGTGGTCATCCCAGGCCCTTCGCTGAATTTCTTGTCGGTACTCGCCCTTTTGGAGATGTTCCATGAACCAAAGCTGAAGTAGTAGACTGCAGCCTTCGAAGTGTCCGCTCCTCGTTGACACTTCTCTAAGGCTCGGTATATGTCTGCAATGATCATGGGTACAATGCTGAATGTCTGCCCACCAATCCCCTCCATTAGGGCCTTGGTTACCATAGCCAGCCTAGTGTGGATTCTCTCTTTCTTCATTGGAAACACGATAAGACCCATGAAGCAAAACATGAAGACGAATACCCTACGATGGATATGTCCCAAGGATGTGATGGCAAACTCGTCATGGTAGGTACGGTATGATTTGCTTTGACCTTACCTTTCATACAGGTAGTCAAAAGGGATGTACGATTCCTTTAGGCATACCAATTCTGAATTCTTCTTTAAACCCATCATTTTAGGAAACCCTTGCCTGTGCGGTTCTCAAGCATTAGCAAACCCGGGGTTTCCCACACTAGACCGGCCAGTCCTCCTATCTCCTCTAGCAAAGGTGTCATTTCGATGTCCCCAAAGCGGAACATGGCCCTTTCATAATCCCAAAATAAGGTAGCAGCCTCTATTATCATGTTGTTAGGCTAGATCTCCAGGAAGGACGGTAGATTACCCAGATATTTTCTGATGAGGGTTTTGTCACTAGAATGTAAATCTTCCCACCAACTCAGCAATCTTGGGTGGATATTGGTGACCATGCCGAATCTGGGGACTTTGTGCCTCTTATTTCTGCAAGGTAAACAAAGTTAGGCCCTTACCCCCACTAGACTCGACTATTTAAAATCAACAATTAGCATGAAGCATTTATTCTCCAAATAAATGCACAGAACGTGATGATGTCCGTTTGGGTTTAGGAAACCCAGTGGACTTTTGGACAAGGCTATCTTAAAAGCTATTGTGCAGACAACACTTTTAGCATGGCTAGGTTTGACCATGATGCATGCAACAACAATAACAGAGTAAGGTTTCTATGGGATTTTAGACTGGTACCCTTGAGCGGACAACTCAAGGGGGAAGGCACGGAACCGTCGACTGCACCGCTGATCGACTAGTTTTACCGCAAATAAGCCTTTCCGAATTTAGGGGGTAATGATATAGAAAGGGCGCAACCACTCATCAAGCATTGCTATAGTATTTTGTTTGGCACGAGTGGAGTATAATGTTGAGCATGATTATGCAATAATTAAAAGCATGTTTGTCATGTATTTGCACGTTAAGAAAGTGATAAATACAACAGTTTTATAATTTAAAACGGTTACAAAGGAAGGAAACAAGAAAGATACGTTAGTTTGCTTTTGAAGAAGAAATTAAACAAATAATTGCACATAGGGGGGGTACAAATTCACAAAAACGATCTGAAATGATAAAAGCCTAAAAGTCCCCAGCAGAGTCGCCATGTTGTCGAGCCCCCTTTTTCTCGCGAAATCAGGTTTATGACATTTTGGTTGAGACAACTCGTTCCTTTTGGTGATGGATGCTTTGACACACCATATTCAAGGGGATGTGCCATGGTGTATGTTATTTGCTGATGACATAGTTCTAATTGATGAGACGAGGGCCGATGTTAACGAGAGATTGGAGGTTTGGAGACAGACCCTCGAGTCTAAGGGTTTCAAGTTGAGCAGGTCTAAGACAGAGTACCTGGAGTGCAAGATTAGCGCTGAGTCGAGGGAAGTAGGCAGGGACGTGAGTCTTGGGTCACAGGTCATCCCAAAGAAAGATAGCTTCAAGTACCTTGGGTCGATGATTCAGGGGGATGGAGAGATCGACGAGGACGTCACTCACCGTATAGGGGCGGGATGGATGAAATGGAGGCTTGCATCTGGAGTTCTGTGTGACAAGAAAGTGCCACTGCCACTCAAAGATAAGTTCTATAGAGCTGTTGTTAGATCGGCCATGTTGTATGGAGCAAAGTGTTAGCCGGTTAAGAACTCCCATATCCAGAGGATGAAGGTAGCAAAAATGAGGATGCTGAGGTGGATGTGGGCACACTAGGATAGACAAGATTAGGATTGAAGATATTCGGAAGAAGGTGGGTGTGGCCCCTGTGGATGACAAGATGCGGGAAGCAAGGCTCAGATGGTTCGGGCACGTGCAGAGGAGAAGCCTTGATGTGCCGGTAAGGAGGTGTGAGCGGTTGGCAGTGGTGGGTACGAGAAGAGGTAGAGGGATGCCTAAGAGGTATTAGGGGGAGGTGATCAGGCAGGACATGGTACGTCTGCGGACTTCCAAGGACATGGCCCTTGATAGGAAGGTCTGGAGGTCTAGCATTAGGGTTGTAGGTTAGGGGGTAGTAGCACTTTCCTTACTTCGTTCCGGGGGCGAGGCGGGGTTGGAGTAGGGTTGATCTTAGATAGTTTGCAGTTTAGGCTGAATACACTCTGTACTTGCTGTCTATCTTAGCCCTGGACCTTAGATACTGGTTACTGTTATTGCATGTCTTTCATCTTTTGGTTATTATGCTTCCATTACTATTACGGTTGCTACTGGAGTTACTAATGAGTTGTCTTTTCTTGTTTTCTTTTTTATTTCATTTTTCTGAGCCGAGGGTCTATCGGAAACAGCCTCTCTGCCCTATCGGGCAGGGGTAAGGTCTGCGTACACATTACCCTCCCCAAACCCCACCTGGTGGGATTTTACTGGGTAGTTATTGTTGTTGTTGTTGTTTACAACTCGTTCCTTTTGGGAAAAGGGTTTGCATCTTGAAGAGTCGCCACCTAACGATATAAGGTGCGTTAGGGCACCTAGAGGGTTCATTTATAACCACGTTTGGTAACCAGAGACAGGGTAAGGGCTTGACATTATCCTAAGGGGAAGGTGTTAGGCACCCCTCAGGATCCAACAGTGTGGTTCCCGGCCAAACAGCTTTTGCGAATTTGTACAATTTAGCAAATAAACAAGTATGGCTCAAATAATAGGGGGTTTAAGTTTAAGTACACAGATGTTCGAAAAACAGTTAATGAAAAGCTAGATTTTGAAAAGAATTATAATCTGAGCATGTGTGTGAATGTAAAGGGGTATCCTAGGTTTGTTTATAATATGGATCATATCAATGCAATACCCGGTATGACACTCCTCAAAGAGGGGCTACACGTGGTATTAACGCACTGGTCATCATATCCATATCTACCCTTTCCCACCCCATGAAGGATATTAAAGCGAGGGTTGGTCTCGACCCCTATTGCATGCTGTTATTCAGATTTATTAATAATTCCAAGTTGTTATACCTAATAGCATGCAATTCTAAATGATGCAAACATCCAGAGACTAATTACCAGTTTGTTTAGAATAGGAGGACAGTTTATACATCTGTATTTAGACTAGTGTGATTGAATAAGTGCGATCCTATAACATGATGTCTAATGCAGCATGATGCATAATAACTTAAACAGGATTTCTAAATGCAGAGCATGGTTGCAATATGGTGAGTGCATGAATAACAAATTGTGTTGACACGTTTACCCTAAGGCAGGATTTCTAAATGAAATTTTAGAACATATTTACATGGGCAGAATCACATAATAGCAGCTTATATTATTGTTATTATCTACCCTATAGACAAGATTTCTAAGTGTGGATGAGATGCTGAAAACAGTACATATAAATCCTAAATAGCATGATATCTAATGCACGACATGCTTGGCATGTTGTACCTAAACATGGCTGCTATTGCGCATAGAGAAAGTAAACCTAGGAACATGATTTCTACCCTGGATTATACTACAACATGCATATTTTCCACCCCTTTTCACTATCCAACCCAGAGTCGTATACAAATAATTATTATTGGCCTTTGAATAGGAATTACATAACTGAAAATAAAGAAAAATAAGAAGTTAATTATAGAGAGCCTACAGAATAGGCCTAAGTCTCCAGGTCCTCAATGCCAAGTATTGTTTCACAACCTTTCTCATAATCCGGGTGTGTCAGAGTTCCCTATGAACCTCAAGAGCTCCCGGGCAGTGCTCACACCCAGATTTCATAGCCAAGATAGAGTAAGAGCAGTATGGAAAGGCCAGCTTTTGTGTGTCAAAGTTCAGAGGGAGCTCAAGGGTCCCAAGGCAATGCACACACAAAAGGGCAGAACTTAGTGGTCTAAGAGTAGAGTGAGAGTGCTTGACATAGTTTTGAAGAGTTTAAGTAAGAAAACAGTTTTGAAAAAAAAAAGGTAAGTAAGAAACAGTTTTGAAAAGAGAGACTTAATTGAAATAGTTTTATAACAAAGTTTAACTGATGAAAACAATTTGAAAGAGCATTCACACCAATCTCAGAACCAAAACAAAGTCAGCATCATACCAAGGACCAAGAATAGTCCAGCAAACACAAACAAGGGATTGGGATTGGAGGGACAAATATGGAGCATGTGAGGGCAAACATGTAGCAGGCAGGAACATATATGAGCACACAATCAGAAACTCCTATAGGTTCAGAGGATCAGGGGGAACAGTAGGGTATTGGATTAGATTAACATCTCAACACCAAACAACTAAGACCATGATCAAACTAACATACCAATCATGGGGATTCACATAAAAAAACATGTACTATGTATACAAAAACATGCTGGTCATTGACAAGTAAAGCATAACATAACATGTAGAGGGAATTCAGGATCCTAATTACATGTTGAATAGCAAAAATAGTAAATAAAAGCATATCATAAATACAAGGAATTGTCACAGTAATAGAAACATGTTGGTTTAAGGACTGAAATCTGAATTAGAACATACCAGTGAAGTGAAGAAAGCAAAAACACAAAGCAGAAATAGGAGAGGCGCAGTAGTAAGCCTTGACTTGCAGTCGGCTAACTTAGAATAGTAGCAAGTAGCACAGAAGAGAGAATAGAGAGTTTTAGTTGTGTAAGAGAGAGTTGAACAGATTTTTTGTTCGTCTCTATGCTAATGAATGAATAGAGTATATATAGTTTGAAAGCGGGCGGCAGAATAAGGTAAAAATAATAGTTCAGCAGTAATTATAGAAATAAATATTAATTAGAATCAATTTAGTGTACAGACTTCCTTTAATTAAGGAATCACACTCAAACGATAAGAAGCAGTGGCAAAATAAGGAAAGGAATCAAGTAAAACTGCTTATAACACAATAAGGAAGTAGTACAAGTGTAATATAGGTATAGAGCATGCAATTAAGGTCAAGTTCAGAATCCTATTTAAGGAAAATATATACAAATTAGTATGACAGCGGAATCAGCTAGAGAAATAAGGCAAGAGATATTTCAAATTCCGCAAATCAGTAAGGAGATCCTCGTGTGAGGTTCTAATTACAGGGAATCAATATTTATCAAAAGAAAATATCACACATGAGCGGAGTAACATGCTATAGGCAGGGATAAACAGGAAACCAGCCTTAATTAAAGGGATATCTCAAGAATCCGTAGAGAATATCATGCAAGATCGATGAAGAACCAATCACAGGGATTCGAAGACCCACAAATAGAGAACAATACCAATTTAGGAGAAATTAGCATAAGCTCATGAGAATAAACAGATTAAACTCATAATAGACGAAAATCAACAACTCTAACAAGCACACATAGGGTAAAAACCATATAAATCAGGGATTCACATAGAGCATGACCTAAATTAACAGAATAGATGTAATACAGGCAGGAGAAGTGAAGTTTCAGCAACATTGGTGAACAAAAAATAGAATAGGATCACATAATAGGCAGGAATAGTTGCAACCAGACACTCTAACAAGCAAACATAGGGTAAAACCACAGAATCACAGAACGTTCATAAGAAATATACAGATTAATTGAACATAGCACCCAAGACGAACTCAGAAACTTAAGAAACATTAGGGTTTTCAACAGAATAACTCGGATAAAGGAGAAGGCTCAAACAAACGTTTAAACACAGTGAGAGTCGTAGATTAATACCAAAAAAAAAAATCAGAAGAAAAGCGTTTTTTTTAAAAAGGGGTTAAAACCCTAGTTGAAGATGAAGAGTTACTTTAGAAAAATTGAAAAAAAAACCTTTGAGGAAAACAACAAAAAGCTCAAAATATACACAGATCTAAGACAGATCTAAAAGAATCGGAAAATCTTAAGAGTTAGGGTTTCAGTGAACCCAGAGAAGATGAGAAAACCTTAAAATGTTACCGGTCTTAGCCGGAAAAGTCATAGATCTTACTCGAACGGCCCGAGGTGGCCGGAAAATGGCATGAAGGACCATGGGTAGGAGTTGAACTGCTCCAGGTCCACCTGAGGACCTCAGGGTAGTGTCAAACCGGCGTGGGGTGAAGCAGAGGCCAGGAGATGATGAGAGGCCATGGTTTCCGGCGAGGGAGGTGGTCGGAGAAGGTGGACAGGGTCCATCGGAGTGGAGGGGAGAAGAGAAGGTTCCAGAGAGAACCAGAGATAGAGAGAGGGAGATAGAGAGATCGGTTGAGAGAGAATGGGGGGGGGGGGGGACGAGAGACGGGGGTAGTCATTAGGGGGCTAAATTAGGAATGGGCTGATCTGGACCGTTGATTCAAAATAATCAACGACTCAGATGGAATGGGGATTGGGCCGGGTAGGATAGGGTATGGGGCTTGGGGTCTGGTAGGTTATTTAATTTGGACCAGGTTTAATTAGGCTATAATTTTAAATAAGAATGGCTAATTGTTAAATACCCATCAAAATTAGAAAAATAATTAATAAAAATAGCTAATAATTAGATAAAATGAAATTAAAGCTAAATAGGTAAAATTAAGGTAATTAACTAATATTTACAATATAGAATGACTGATTATTGAATTAAAATAGCATAACGTGTACAATTAGGCTATAATTGCAAAATTATTGTAATTATAGCCAAATGCCAAATTGGTTAATTTGTGAAATAATTAAATCCTAATAGGATTAAAAATGATATATTGAGCTAAAAAATACTTTGAAATTACTTGTAATGTAATTTATGAATAATTATTGGATATAAAGTACTGAATAAATTAGAAAAAGAATAAATTAATAATAATATGGAAAATTATGGAAAAATGCCAATTATTATAAAAAGTGATTTTGAAGGTATATATGCAAATTTAAAAATAGTTTGAGGAAAAATTGGGTATCAACAGCTACTTGCTACATTATTTCATATACATTTAATGTCTTCATTTGATCCCTGCCCTTACTTGATAAACATCTTTACCCGTTCCATGTTCTACTTCCTTTTGCTTAACCGGTTTGGGTGACTTCTAGATTGGCTGTGTGTTTTCCCCTTGTGGAAGCCTTGCCATTATATGTGAGAGACTAGCTCAGTGGTGCCGTGTTGCTCATCTTATTTGGCTTTCCGCGTGTTAGCTTTCTTGTTATTACGTTGTAAATTTCCGTATTTGGTTGTTGTAGAAAAGTTACATATAAATTTATTATATATGTGGGATGGGGTTGCATGCCGCAACGGAGAAGATATTATTTGTGTGGGATCGAGTTGCACGCCGTAACTGATATTATTATTACCGTGTGGGATGGGGTTGCACACCACAACGGATATTATTATTGTATGGGATCGGGTGGAACGCCGCAACATATATTGGTATTATCGTGTGGGATCGGGTTGCACGCTGCAACGGATATTGGTAATACGGTTTGGGATCGAGTTGCAATCTGCAACATTATTTTTTTTTTTGTGTGTGTGTATATATATATATATATATATATATATATATATATATAT
>NW_017675106.1:0-20798 GCF_001879085.1 Nicotiana attenuata
GAGACAATGCTTAGTCTCGGAAGGCAGAAAGGTAGCCTTATGCAATGCAAGAAATGTATAAGGCAAGTAATGGTAAAATCTCTTAGCTGATAGCTTTATAGCTGATAGTCGATTGCTATATTGTGGTTGCTGGGGATGTCGTGTCCGGGTAGCAATTGTAAATAGGTGATGATCTGAGAGTTGTATTCCCGAGAAGTATGAGTGCATAGATATATCTGATGATATTACGATTTGAGTTCCTGTATCCAAAGAAAAATCGTGAGTTCTGAAAAAGAGGGGAAGGTTAGTTCGTATCCCCATGGACTTTGCTCGTCCTGCTCGGCCCTTGTCTCGGTGATACTGTGCGTATCCTTGGGGTAGCGTTGCTAAACAAAACGATTTTGATAACGGACATGCATGATTTAATGAAAAATGTAACGTAATCATATAATTAAAAAAAGAATAGTTTTCTTTTAGATGAACCGACGACTGCGATGCGGTTCAAGACATTGCAACATCTCTCTTCGGAATTTTGAGGGTCCTCCTCAAAATTCTGCCCCAGCTTACTGGGTTGGTGATTCCAACGGCTGCATGCGATGATTGGCTGAAGATCGACTTCAGAATTTTAAGGGTCCTCCTCAAAATTTTGCCCCAGTTTCCAATATCGGGGGGAAATGAACATTTTATTGAATTGTGACCGAACCTATAAGGTTGCCTACGTATCCCCTCTTAAACAGGAATCAGGTCAGACGTAGTTCAAATTATATCATAAAGAAATCATAAATGGCTACACATAGTATCGCTTCAGTGCATCTGAATTGATCGGCTTTGGCCAAACTTCTCCGTCCATTTCTGCAAGTATGAGGGCTCCTCCGGTTAGAACCCGGTGAACCATGTACGGATCTTGCCAGTTGGGCGAGAATTTCCCTTTGGCTTCATCTTGATGCGGAAATATTTTCTTCAACACCGATGTCCTGGTGTAAATTGTCTCGGCTTGACTCTTTTGTTAAAGGCTATGGACATTCTGTTCTGATACAATTGACCATGGCAAACTGTGTTCATCCTTTTTCCATCTATAAGAACTAGCTGCTCGTAGCGACTTTTCACCCATTCTGCGTCGTCAAGTTCTGCTTCCTGCATAATCCTCAAGGAGGGAATTTCAACCTCGACGGGGATGACTGCTTCTGTACTATAAACCAACATATAGGGAGTTGCTCCGGTTGATGTGCGAACTGTGGTGCGGTACCCCAATAGAGCAAATGATAGTTTCCCGTGCCACTGCTTATGTTTTTCTATCATTTTCCTCAGTATCTTCTTGATATTCTTGTTGGCCGCCTCTACAACTCCATTCATCTGAGGTCTGTAGGCTGTAGAGTTTTGTGTTTGATCCTGAATGTTTCACACATTGCTTTCATCAGATCACTGTTGAGATTTGAACCGTTGTCAGTAATGATTGACTCTGGGATGCCGAATCGACAAACGATATGGTCGCAAACAAAGTCTGCCACGACTTTCTTAGTCACTGCCTTATATGACGCTGCTTCAACCCATTTGGTGAAATAATCAATTGCCACTAGAATGAACCTGTGCCCGTTTGATGCGGCAGGCTCGAAAGGTCCCATAACATCCATTCCCCAAGCCGCGAACGGCCATGGCGAGCTTGTTGCAGTAAGCTCGTTTGGAGGCACTTTTATCATGTCTGCGTGTATCTGACAGCAGTGGCACTTTCGGACATGCTGGATACAGTCCATTACCATAGTCATCCAAAAGTAACCAGCACGTAGTATCTTCTTTGCTAAGACAAAACCGTTCATATGCGGACCGCAGGTCCCAGCGTGAACTTCTTCTAATAACCTGGATGCTTCCTTTGCTGCGACATACCTTAGCAATCCCAAATCGGGAGTCCTCCTGTACAAGATTCCTCCACTGTGAAAGAAGTTGTTAGATAATCTCCGAAGTGTGCGTTTCTGAGTAGCATTTGCAAGTTAGGGATATCCTCCTGTTGTCAAATACTCCTTGATGTCATGGAACCATGGTTTTCCGTCCGCTTCTTCCTCGACATGAGCACAATAAGCTGGTTGGTCATGAATCTTTACCGGAATAGGATCTTTGAAGTTCTTATCTGGATGCTGAATCATAGACAATAGGGTGGCCAATGCGTCGACAAACTCATTCTGAACTCTAGGGACATGCTGAAATTCTGTCTTTGTGAACCTCTTCCTCAACTCCTATACATGATGCAGATAAGGGAGTATCTTGGAGTTCTTGGTTGCCCATTCTCCTCGGACCTGATGTATGAGCAAATCTGAGTCCCCAATCACTAGTAGCTCTTGAATGTTCATATCAATGGCCAGCTTGAGCCCTAAGATGCAGGCTTCGTATTCGGCCATGTTGTTGGTGCACGAGAACCTGAGTTTGGCAGATACCGGATAATGCTGGCCGGTTTCTGATACTAGGACTGCTCCTATGCCAACTCCTTTGAAATTTGCTGCTCCGTCAAAAAACATTCTCCAACCATCATATGACTCTGCAATATCCTCTCATATGAAAGATACCTCTTCATCGGGAAAATACATTTTTAGAGGCTCGTATTCTCCATCCACGGGATTCTCGGCGAGATGATCTACCAAGGCTTGTCCTTTGATTGCCTTTTGAGTCACATAGATAATGTCAAATTCACTCAGCAGGATTTGCCACTTGGCTAGCTTGCCAGTGGGCATGGGCTTCTGAAAGATATATTTCAGCGGATCCATTCTTGATATGAGGTAAGTGGTATAGGCACAGAAATAATGCCTCAACTTCTGAGCTATCCAAGTTAGAGCACAACAGGTGCGTTCCAATAGGGAATACCGGGCCTCGTACGGGGTGAACTTTTTGCTGAGATAGTAGATGGCCTGCTCCTTTCTCCCCGTTTCATCATGTTGTCCCAAAACACAACCGAATGCCCTATCTAATACCGCAAGGTAGAGCAAAAGAGGTCTACCTAGTTCGGGCGGAACCAAAATTGGCGGCGTTGACAGGTATTCCCTGATTCTGTCGAAGGCTTTCTGGCAATCATCAGTCCATTTGGTAGCGGCGTCCTTCTTCAACATTTTAAAGATCGGTTCATAAATGATGGTGGACTGAGCTATGAATCGGATGATATAGTTGAGTCTCCCCAGGAAACTCATCACGTCCTTCTTGTTCTTCGACGGCGGCAACTCTTGAATGGCTTTAACCTTTGATGGGTCCAATTCTATCCCTCGGCGACTCACAATGAATCCAAGTAGTTTTCCGGCAGGAACCCCGAATGCACATTTGGCGGGATTCAGTTTCAGATTGTACCTTCTCAGTTTGTTGAAGAATTTCCTCAGATCTTCCGTGTGGTCGGTGGCTTTCTTGGATTTGATGATGACATCGTCTACATACACCTCGATCTCTTTGTGTATCATGTCGTGGAAAATAGTAGTCATGGCCCTCATGTAGGTGGCTCCAGCATTCTTTAACCCAAACGGCATACATTCCCCACGGCGTAATGAAAGCCTTTTCTCCGCGTCTTCCTCATCCATCCATATCTGATGATACCCAGCAAAACAATCAACGAACGACTGCAGCTCATGCTTGGCGCAGTTGTCAATTAGAATGTGTATGTTTGGTAAGGGGAAGTCGTCTTTCGGACTGGCCCGGTTGAGGTCGACTCTGACCTTCCCATCCTTCTTTGGTACTGGCACAATGTTGGCTAACCATGTCGGATACTCTACCACCCTGAGAACCTTGGCTTTGACTTGCTTAGTGACCTCTTCCTTGATTTTCAAACTCATGTCAGGTTTGAACTTTCTGAGCTTCTGTTTTACTGGTGGGCATGTGGGATCGGTTGGCAGTTTGTGAGCTACAATGGATGTACTGAGACCAGTCATATCATCATACGACCAGGCGAATATGTCCTCATATTCCCTTAGAAATTCCGTGTACTCTTTCTTTTCTGATGGTGACAGATGAACACTGATACGCGTTTCTTTGACATTCTCTGTATCTCCCAAGTTGACAATCTCAGTTTCGTCCAAGTTAGACTTAGGCCTATTCTCAAAATCCTCAACCTTTTCAACGACCTCTTCTGGTATATCATCCTCTTCTGAGTCTATGTCCGTTTGTTGCGTTGTCTCGTTGCATGTCACAATCGTCGGTTCATCAAGATAAGTAATAGTAATGCTGTGTAAATAAAGTAAACGATAGAAAAAATAATAAGAGCGAGACTTATAAGAAACTGAAATGCTTTGATAAATTTCATAATTGTTTTGAACATTGGAGCTCTTATTTTCGAAATTAAAAATGCGGAAATGAAATCAGCTAGCGAAAAAGTAAAAGGTAATGCATGGTGCTTTGTTCAGCCTTGCTACCCCGAAGCTTTCCGGGCTCTGGTGGTTTTGATGGACCAATTGTCGAGGCGTGCTCCTCGGTTCACAGCTTGTATGGAAGGGCCTTCCTCCCCTTCCTCCTCAAAAATGACACAGCAGTCCATGTTGTCGTCTTCCAAAAACAGATTCCTTACTGCCGCCAACGCTTCCTCTTCTTCTGACCCATATATGACATCTGCTGGCTGGAAAGTCTGCTCCAGGCGAGGTATCGGATGCTCCAGTGGGTAGTAGGGACTGCGCCATGGTGGCGACCAGTGGTTGAACTCCTCCCAAGTGTATTCATACCCCAAACCAAAAGTGGTGCCATGTTTCTTTAGCTTAATAAGTTTGGCGATTCCCTGGAGGTTTTTGCCAAGTCCCTTGCCAGGCTCGTATCCACACCAATTCAGTATACTCTCAATCTTGTTATCCCACCATTTATCCTTGTCCACGGCGTTGACTCGCTCAATGTGATGGTAAGTTTCTCCGCCTATCTTCCTTCTTCCTCCTATTGCCGGGATGGTCTGGCGACTGTATATGGGATTGCTACCGTCACCGTGAATAATCACCTCTTGGTGATTCCACTCAAACTTTACTGCCTGGTGTAGGGTTGATGCTACAGATCCAGCGGCATGGATCCAGGGCCGTCCCAATAGCAAGTTGTAAGATGATGGGACGTCTATTACTTGAAAGTCAACGTCGAACCAGGTCGGTCCCATTTGTAGACATAAACTAATTTCCCCAATAGTGGTCCTTTGGGAACCATCTAAAGCTTTGACATTGATGGCTCCATCATTGATCTCATGCAGGCTCTTCCCCAATGTTCTGAGAGTCACCAATGGACAAATATTGAGGCTGGACCCTCCGTCAACCAGAATTATGGTGATGAAATAATCCTCGCATTGCACGGTGATGTCCAACGCCTTGTTGTGGTTCAGCCCTTCTGGTGGCAGCTCATCTTCGTGGAAAGTGATTTTGTGACTCTCCAACACTTGCCCTACCATGTTCGCCATTTCTCCTCCAGCTATGTTGCTGGGTACATATGCCTCACTCAGTATCTTCATCAAGGCATTCTTATGTGCATCGGAGCTTTGCAGCAGAGATAGGATGGAGATTTGTGCCGGTGTTTTATTCAGTTGATCAATGACTGAGTACTCCTTTGCTTGTATCTTCCTCCAGAGATCATCGGGTCCAGTTTCAATATGCCGTCCAGGGGCCTGCTTACTTGATTCAACTAAATGTTCCGGGGTATAAACCCTGCCGGTTCTGGTCATACCCTGTGCTGCAATTGCTTCTCCAGATTTGGTTTTCCCTTTCCTTCTCGCCTCGGCGGTGTAATCCCAAGGAATGGCCTTCGTATGGAATGGTGCTACGGTTGACATAGCCACAGGAATGGGTACCCTTGCTTTGGGAGGTAACACAACAACTTCAAATGGTAAAGGTGCCTTTGGGGATCCAAACTCGACCTCAATCGGTCCTGGTGCCTTTGTAGAAGAAGGTGCCTCGAACTCAAGTGGTATGGACATGTTCACTTCAGTGTCTCCAGAAGGCTGGATCTGGACTACAATTGGATTAAGTGTGACAGTTGGTTTCTTTGGCTCGTCATCTTCACCAATCAATCCGATCGATCCTTTGGGGTTCCAATCATCTTCTATCTCTATCATGTGAACACCTCCGCCCTTGTGGTCGGGCAGAGGGTTGTTGCGGACATTCGGAGTGGGCTCCTTTGCCACAATGATCTTGTTGTCAATCAAAGCCTGAATCTTGTCCTTCGGGGAGCGGCACTCATCAATGGTATGCCCCTTCATGCCAGAATGGTATGCACAGGTTTTGTTCGGGTTGACCCATTAGGAAGGATTTTCTGGAGTTATGGCAGGGATAGGGGTGACGTAACCAGCAGCTTTGAGCCTTTCATACAGCTGGTCGATTGGTTCGGCGATGGCGGTGTATTGTTTGGGAGGTCTGCGGTCAAAATTTGGTCGGGGTCTAGGAAAGTTTTGGCGAGTAGGTGGTGATTGATAGTGGGATGGTTGAGTGTTGTAGGCTTGGTAGACTTGTGCGGGTTGGGAATATTTGGGTGAAGTGGGTTGGTATGTGGGAGGTGGAGGTGATTGATAGGCAAGTGGTGGAGCTTGGTAGGAAGGTGCGGGGTAATTTGGGGTAGGTTGATATGTAAGAGGGGTATTGGGTAGGTTTGGTATTTGATTGGGGATTTCGTTCTTTGTGCAACCATCACGGCACTCACATCCCTTTTCTTGGATGTGCCACCAGACTGTAGAGCCTTGTTGGTAGCCTGTAATGCTTCAAATTTAGTGACCATACAACTTTTAATACCTTCCTCGATCCTCTCCCCTAGCTTGATGATGTCGGAAAATTTCTAGCCTTCAATCAACATCAACCTCTCGTAATACTGTGGGTCTTGAGCCCGGACGAAAAACCTGTTCATCTGTTCTTCTTCTAAAGCAGGCCTGACCTTAGCAGTTTTTGATCTCCAACGAGTAGCATACTCGCGGAATGTCTCTGTGGGTTTCTTCTTTAAGTTCTGGATGTAGAATACGCCTGGCGCGTTTTCCGTATTGAATCTGAACCTGTCCATGAAATCGGATGCCATATCTACCCAATTCGTCCACTTCTTGGGGTCTTGGCTAATGTACCAAGATAGAGCATCCCCTCTCAAACTTCTCATGAAGAGCTTCGTGCGAATCTTTTCATCTCTTCCGACTCGGACCAGCTTATCGCAGTATGTCTTCAAATGGACCCTGGGATCCCCTATGCCATCAAACATTTCAAACTTGGGAGGTTTGTACCCCTCAGGAAGTTTGACATCTGGCTGAATGCAAAGCTCCTCATAATTCAGCCCCTCGATACCTTTGTTTCCTTCAACACCCTGGACTCGGCTAGTCAGCTTCTTGAGTTCCGCGGCCAGATTCCTGATAAGAGAGTCTTTGTCATCAGACTCCGGTGTGCTTGAAATGGGTTGAGTATATTGTGGTATGGTTTCCACATAGATGGGGGTGTTGTGGAGATGATCATTTGTGGCGTTTAGCGGTTCAGGGATGAGCAATGGGGTGTTGTTTGAAGTGTGGCATGAGTTGCAGTGTTGAGCATGAGTGGGTTGTTTTTGTGGTTTCGGGATATTTTGTGGAGGTGCGGGATTTTGAGTGTTGGGGAAGTTGACATATGGGGTGGTGAGGGAAAATGACAAGCTTGCCAAATTCCGATCTTGGTCCAGTTCTTCCTGAAATTTCAATAACTTCTGTTCGAGCTGGGAGGCACTTTCCTTGGAAACCTGAATATCCTGAGGAACCTCTACCCTTTCAACTGAGTTCTCCTTTCTGTTGCTCAAATCTTCCATTTTCCCCTTGTTCTTGTTTCTGATAGGACTCGGAGGAGGAGGAGGAGGAGGTGGAGGGCCCTTGGATCTTGTGGAGTAAGAAGATGATGCCAGAGTGTACGAACTAACCTTTAGGGAGGGGAATAAAACGGAAGTAAAGACAAAAAGGTAACAAGTTAGTAAGGATCATGAGGAGAAAACATTGCAATATTTAAACACATAGTGCAAGAATATAAATCGTGTCCTAATTTTGGTGCCTCGTTGTGCCCGAGGTAGGCCTAGCGACAAGTTAATTTGGAGAGCTTTTAATGTTAAATGCCTCATTTTATTGACAAAATAAAACGAATCCCAAAACGACACTAAAAATTGCAGGAAATAAAATGTCACTAATGGCCATTGGCCTTATTAAATTTAAAGCAAAAGAAAAGATCCTAACTACTTGGTCCCGGAAGGACCTTCCCCAGACTCGGCATCTTTAGCTCCATCGAACAGCTTCACCAGCTCACGCAGTCCTAGTAGCAAGTAAGCTCTGGATGATCTTGTTGTTGGGTTGGATTTCCAGGAGAGAAAGTATGTTTCCCAAATATTTCCGGACAAAATCTGATCACTAGAGTGAAGATCCTCCCACCAGCTTAGCAATTTTGGGTGGATGTTGGTAACCATGCCGAATCTGGGGACTTAGTGCCTCATTTTCTGCAAAACAAAATGTTAGGCCCTTTACCCTGCCGGACTCGACTATTTAAACCAATAATTAGCATAACAGCATTTAGTTCTCCAAATAAATGCACAGAACGTGGTGGTGTCCGTTTGGGTTTCAAGGAAACCCGGTGGATTTTGGACAAGGCTATCTTAAAGAGTCGTTATGCGGACAACATAACTGACTCGACTAGGTTTGAGTGATGCAAGCACATTTAAATAGAGTAAGGTTTCTATGGGGTATTAGACCGGTACCCTTGAGCGGACAACTCAAGAGGGAAAGGCACGGAACCGTCGACTGCACCGGTGATCGACTGGTTTCACCGCAAATACGCCTTTGCCAAATTTAGGGGGTGATAATATCGGAAGGGCGCAACCACTCATTATAAGCGTTGCTATGGGATTTTGTTTGGCACGAATAGAATATGATGTTGAATATGCAATTACAAGAATGAAACAAGTTGTCACGTATTTGCACGTTCATAAAGTAATGATTACAATAATTGCTCATAATTATAACAGTATTGAAGGAAAGCGGTAAAAGCATTTAAAGAAAAGAAAACAAAGAGCCAAGTCAGTTTCGTAGTAGAAAAGGGATAAAGACATTAAATAAAGGCAATAAAGAAACAGTAAAGTCACAAATAACATGAAATGGTAAAAGCCTAAAGAATTTCCCCAGCAAAGTCGCCATGCTGTCGACGCCCCCTTTTTCTCCTAAGGCGAAAATCGGGTCTACGACATTTGGGAGGACAACTCGTTCCCTTTTGGGAATTGGGTTTTGGAATTGAAGAGTCGCCACCTAATGATTAAAGTGCATTAGGACACTAAAAGGGTTTGAGTTTAAAGAACCAGAGTTTGGGTAAGGGCTTGAAATTATCTCGGGGGGAAGGTGTTAGGCACCTCCCAAGATCCACTAGTGTGGTTCCCGGCCATGTTACAATTGTGACTTCACATACTCAAGCAAGCAATTAAAGAGCTCAAATAGAAGAGGTTTGCCTATAACATTGCAGATAAGTTGAAACTCTGAGGAAGAGGGCAAAAATTTGTGAACAAATTCTAAAAAAAAAAAAGCAGATAAAAAAAAGAGAAAAGTAAAGGGAAGGGGGGGGGTCCTAGGTTCATGATTAATATGGATCACGTCAATGCAATACCCAGTAATCACTCCTCAGAAGAGGGGCTACATGAGATATTAGCGTATCGGTCATCATCTCCATATCTACCCTTCCCTACGTCGTTAAGGTATTAAAGCGCGAAATGGTATCGTTACTTATTGCATGCTATTACCCGTCCCGTCCTATAAGTCCTAGAGGGTATTTAGGACCACTATTCCTACAAGGTAAGGACTAGGCTGAACCCTTAGGTTTAAAGGATAAAATGCTAAGCGACATACATAACAAATAGGACCGTACATAAGGGAACATACAAAGACTAATAAAGGCTCACAGATCCCTCCACAAGTGAACACGTAATTAGCACGTCTCAAACACATTTAAGGTCTCAAAGATGGGAGTTTAAAAAAAAGGGAATAGGTAACAGTAGTTGAGTTAGTAAAAGAACCGTTAAAGCATGGTTTTTGAAAAATAAAGTAGTGACAGTATCTTAACGAGATGCAGGACAAGTATTCAAAATAGCATGATTCTAGGCAGAAAGGGGTAACCCAGTGGTTTGAAAACATAATAGAACAAGCATTAGAAAATCAGTGAGAGTAAACAAATGCACAATTTCGAGATTTGTTTCAAGATAGAGCGGGAGTTTTAATAAAACAGAGTGAACTTCAGGGAGTCAAAGCAAGAATGGGAGCGGCAGAGTTCAAAATTAAAAGAGGCTGGTTAGTCCTAAACCGGTAAAAACATGGTTAATCAATTCTTATTAGGCCTAAAGTTTGCCTAGGCGTCGTACGTATTGCCTAATTATCTTAAAGGGTGAACATGCACATTTGATCCCTTTTTTTAGTTTCAAAAGAGGTACACAAACAGTTAGCGTACTTGTATTATTAGGTTAAACATGCTAATCAGGCATTTGACAATTGCAACTCAGGCAGGTATGACACCTTAAGTAACATGATGTTTATTGCACATAGGAGTTCCAAAAACATGATTTCTAAATGTTAATGAGAATGCAACAACAGTTATTTGCTTATTACAATTATTGCTCGTTATTAACTGATCATGGTTGCAAGATGAACATGATAACAGGCTGAAAGTAAATAACCTAAAGCTGGATCGCTAGTGAATGAGATGCATGTCCTATACAGGTTATCTATTGCGCAGATGAGTAAATAAAATCCTATAAGCATGTTTTCTACCCATTATTTAAGCTAAGCATGACTAAAACCCCCCCCCCCCCCCATGTTCACTATTCAGCCCCCAATCGTTCGTTTACAAATTATTACAAACCCATAGTATCTGTATTACAATAATAAAGAACAAAAAAAATAAGAAGTTATTTTATAGGGAGCCTTCAATCAGGCTCATTCTTCCAACCTCACTCCTTTTGAGTTTCACAGCCTTTGCCATGGTCTGGGTGCGGCAAAGCTCCCTAGGGTCCCATTGGATCCCTGGCCAATACCAGCACCCAAACACTTAACAAAATGTAGGACAGGTGCAGTGTGGGATTACCAGCCTTGTGTGTCAAAGTTCAGTGGGTACTCAGAGGCACCCAAAGCAATGCTCACACGAAGGGGGTAGAACCTATCTTCTAAGAGTAGTGTGAAGTGCAGGAAGGAGAGGAAAGTTGATAATTTAAAGAGTTTACACAGAGTTGGAGGGTTGCAGACTAGGATAATGAGCAAAGGGGACAAATAGATCACATTAAACAATCACCAAAGGATACTGAGACTTAATACAAACTTACTAAGCATGGGTACACAAAATCAAAAAAAAAAGTTTAAAGAGACTCTGAAATGGTCAGATTTAGACATAAAAGTAAATAGTAATAGCATGTAGTCATAACAGGTAGGATTAGGAACAAGCAGTGATCATGAGCATACGAGTATCAACAGGCAAAACATGAATCAATCACATGTTGCACAACAGAAGCATAAGTAGAAAACAATTAGGAATAGAACACACTGAAGTAGTAATAACCATATTGTTTTGGAACATGGAATTTAATCAGAACATACCAGTAATAAGATAACACAGCAGAATGCAAGAGCCAAGTATAAGCACAATATTAGCCTTAGCTTTTCAGCTGGCTAATGACAGTCAGAAGCAGGGAGCAACAACAGAGCAAAAGAGAGAAGTGACACAAGAGAGTGAGCAATGTGATTGGTGTGTGTATTTGTGATATGCAATGTGTTCGTGTGTGTTGGTGTGTCATGCAAAAGAGAATGTGGGTACTTATAGTACTGAAGACGAGTAAACAAATAAGGTAGCAATCAGTAATTTAAGGAACGGGGTATCAATCATAATCAAATCAGCATATAGACTCCCCTTTAATTAAGGAATCAAGGTCAAACGGTAATAAGCAGTTATTTTTAAAATGAAAGAAATCACAAAGCATGGTATGATCACATAAGGAAATAGAATAAGGTATACAATAAAGACTAGGTACATGATGCTTAATTAGGGAAATATGTCAGACAAGTCAATCAACATATTCGTGCACACATATAGGGCAAAATACCACTTTAATTCTGGAAAATAGTTTTCAAAATAGTGAACGAGATTTAAAACCTAGGAAATCAATATTAATCGAGGAAAGTATCCCACAAATTAAGGAAGCAATTTTGAAATCAGTACCAAACCATAAGGAAAATATGTAGAATCACAATACAAGGCCAGTATCACAGTCTCAAAGAGGGCTTGCAAGAATTAGTATAAAACCACCATGTAAACAGTCAGAGAAGCCTTAAGAGAAGAACACGGAATGGTAGGGAAATGAAACACTAGCAACAAAATTAAAGCAAAGAGCACGGAACTCAGAGAAGAACTCAGAAGAACACATAATCGAACAAATAATACAAACACAAACATATAAAGCTAGGGTTTCACCAGAATTAAGCAAAAAATGTTTAGAAATAGTACTGAAAATCACGAATTAGTACTCAAAATCAAAAAATAAAGTGATTTTAAAAAGGGGTTCAGAAACCCTGATTTCAAAAAGGGAACAAAATGTTTAAAACTTGAGAAATCGTAAAGATCGAGTAGAGAGTAGTGCAAAACATAAAGGCGTGAGATAAAAAAAATCGTTAAAAATATAGAGATTCAAGAGGTTTGGGTCGAGATTAGGGTTTCGTAAGAAACCAGTGAGAAGTAAGAGAAACCTGGCTGTGAAACTCAAGGATAATGGTGTTTATAGCACCATCGAACCAAAAACCGTCGGAGAAAGGCCAGAAACAAACTCGTACAAAGCTTCAGTGACCGTCTTGCATGGTAGAGACTCATGGGGTCTCAGAGATGGAGGGAACCGGCGAGATAAGGTGGCTGGTGGTCGAAAGAGGTGAGGCTGGAGGTTGCCGGAGAGAGGGTGAAGGTCATCGAAGAAGAGGAACCAGAAGGTTCTAGAGAGAAGGAGGAGAGGAAGAGACAAGATAGAGAGAGAGACTGGTCTCGAAAAAATGAGGGGTCAAGGGGGGGTAGATTAGGGACTAATTAAGGAAAAATGATCTGGGCCGTTGATCTTATTTGATCAACGGCTCAGATTAATTCGGAGCTGGGCCGAGTTGGATTAGAGATTGGGCTGGGGCGAATTTAATTGGGTCTTGGGTCTATTGGATTTTAATAAATCTGATGGGGTGGGGTTAAATTGGGCTAAAATTGAAACAATAAAGGGTTATGTGTTACATAGCCAATTTCCCCCTTTTATTTTTTATAAAATAGTTAAAATGATTTTAAAAATAAATTAAAAGCACTAAACTAATTAATAATGTATAAATATTAATCTAAAAATACTGAAAATGATTTTATTATTGTAAAATACTGTTAATCGTAATATAGGCTATAATTGTAATTTAACTTAGAAAATACCAAACAGATTTGTAAAAATATGCAAAAATCACCTTAATAATATCTTGGTGTAAATATGAGAATGAAAATAAATTATTCACCAAAAATGATAATTTGGGAATAATTATTGGATTTTGTACTACTAAAATAGACAATAAATTTATTTTAAAAATCTTATAAAATTAGGAAAAAATACCAAAACTCTTGGGCATGCTTATATGTGCATACTCATGCTATTTTGAGAATATTTGAGTATTAAAAAGATACATAGGGAAAAATTGGGTATCAACACCTACTACAAACCAGAACCGTACCTGTGATAACTGCATCAGAAGCCTCAGCCTCAGGCCTGGCTGGAAGAGCATAACATCGGGGCTGGGCCCCACCTCCCTGGACTACATCTCTGGGATGGCCTGCTGCTGGCTGGCCTCCACCTCTAGCGGCCTGAGCTCCACCTCTAACACCTCTACCTCCACCTCTAGTACCTCTACCTCCACCTCTAGTTGGCTGAGCGGGCGGTGGAACACTCGGTGCCTGAACCATGGCACGGGAACCCTGGTGCTGAGAATTGCTCGGTGCTCGCGGGCAATATCTAGCAATGTGCCTCGTGTCGCCACAAGTAAAACAAGACCTAGGCTGCTGGGACTGGCGACCCTGAAAACTCTAAAGCGGAGGTGCGTTGATAGGAGCTGGTGATGCACTGTAGGACTGCTGATCGGAATACTGCATGTGAGAACCACGACCACCTGAGGCACTGTGAGAAGCCTGAAGTGCTGACTGGAAAGGCCTAGGAGGATGGCCTCTACCAAAAGAATCTCTGCCTCCAGACGAGGCGCCACTGAATCTGCCTGAATGACGAGGCCTCTTGTCAGGCCCCTGACCACCTCCCTGCGATAAAACCATCTCAAATCTCCTGGCCACATTGGCCGCCTCCGGAAAGGAAATCTCACTCCCCGTCTCCCTAGCCATCTGAAGTCGAATAGGCCGAATGAGTCCCTCAATGAACCTTCTCACTCTCTCTCTCTCAATGGGGAGTATAAGAAGAGCATGACGGGCCAAATCAATAAACCTAGTCTCATACTGAGTAACGGTCAAGAAACCCTGCTGGAGACGCTCAAACTGCCTCCGATAGATCTCTCTCTGAGTGACAGGAAGAAACTTCTCCAAGAATAGCTGTGAAAACTGATCCCAAGTCAGAGCTGGTGACCCAACTGGTCTAGCCAAACAATAATCTCTCCACCAAGTCTTGAAGGATCTAGATAAGCGAAAAGTAGCAAAGTCGGCCCTGTTGGTCTCCACTATCCCCATGTTCCTGAGAACCTCGTGACAGCTATCTAAATAATCTTGGGGATCCTCAGAAGATGCACCGCTGAAAGTGGTAGTGAAGAGCTTGGTGAACCTGTCCAATCTCCACAAGGCATCGTCAGTCATAGCTGCTCCATCACCGGTCTGGGCTACCACACCCGGCTGAACTGCTCCAACTGGCTGAGCTGCTGGAGTCTAAAACTGGGGAGCCACCTGCTCCGAAGTGCGAGTAGCAGGAGTCTGGGCTCCTCCTCCAGCCTGAGAGACGGCTGGTGCTACAGGAAGCAAGCCTGCCCGGGTGACACTCTCCATAAGGCCCACTAGACGGAACAGAGCATCCTGAAGTACTGGGGTAGCAATAAACCCCTCTGGGACCTGAGCTGGGCCCACTGGAACTGCCTGGGCTGGAACCTTCTCGTCAAACTTAACCTGAAGCTCCGCCACTGGTGCTGCTGCTCCGGGCTGAGCTCTGCCCCTACCTCGGCCTCTAGCACGGCCTCGGCCTCGCCCTCTGCCCCTCGTGGGAGCTGCTGCTGGGGGCTCGGGCTGCTGATCAGCGGATGAGGAAGAGTGTGTACTCGGCATCTGTCGACGCCCCCTTTTTTTTTCCTCACGGAATCGGGTTCACGATATTTGGGAAGACAACTCTTTTCCCACTTTGGGAATTGGGTTTTTTTGAGAGTTTGGAGAGTCGCCACCTAATGATTATAGTGCATTAGGACACTTTTAGAAGAATTAAAGATGCAGACCAGAGTTTTGGGTAAGGGCTTGAAATTATCTCGAGGGGAAGGTGTTAGGCACCCCTCAAGATCCACTAGTGTGGTTCCCGGCCATGCTACAATTGTGACTTTAGATGTAAATGTAAATAAACAAGTACAAGAAGCATAAAAGGTTAAAAAAAGTGCTGAATATTAAAGGAGCAATTTTTGTAAAAAACGTGCAAGTAGAGGAAAAGGTCAAGTACTTAGTGCAAATAATCCGAAAGATCATGTGAGAAGCAGAAATTGAAAATGCAATAGCTTTAAAGATTCAGAAAATTTTGTTAAACTAATAAAGAAGGAGAAAGGGGTCCTAGGTTTATACATTACATGGATCATTCGCACAACACTGGTACTCAGTTGTACGCGGAGTGTTATCGTGTAATCATCATCTCCATGTCTACCCTACCCGCCCCGTTAAGGTATTAAAGCGCAGAACGGTGTCGTTTTCTTATTGCATGCTACTACCCGTCCCCATCCTATTAGTCCCGGGGTATTAGGACTTCTAATCCTAAAGGGGAAGAAAGGGATGGGGCCTTTGTGGAGTTTAAAGGATAAAATTCCAGCTCGACATTCAAAATAAGTATCAAGTAAAGGGGAGGACAAGCAAGCATACAAGGCTCAAATTAACCCCAGAAGTCAAACAATCATTTAGTTTAGCATGCCTTGACAAATACTGATTTGGTCTTAGATTTAAATTACGCAGCGAGCGGGCTGGTTCAACCCATGTATTTAAACAGAGAGTCTGCATTAGGCAACTCGGATACAGTTGTCAGGGACTGACCCAATTCATTAATTAGCCAACCTTTGTTTATGAGTTGAAATAAAAACCTAGGCGCAGGATCTATTAATTTCAGGAAAAAGATGCAAAGAGTTACCAGTAGTTTCAGAAAAGATGCAAGTTGATTTTAGAAAAAGAATTATCAGTTTAAACAAAGAGAAAAGATGCAAACCGATTTTAGAAAAGAGTTACCAGTTGTTTCAGAAAAGATGTAGACTGATTAAAAGGTTTACGAGTTTCGGGGGAGTGCAGATTGGTTATAGGAAAAAGGTTTACCAATTTTAGCGGGTTTCAGAAGTAGAAAATTACCAGTTTTCGTAAAGACACTAGTTCCAGCAATCGATACTGTTTAAGAACGAATGATGCTATTAAAGACGAGGTTTCCTATAGGCATGCTTTCTATACGTTTACCGATTTTAACACCCTTTCATGACATTAATAGGAGTCTTATACACATGATGTCTATATGCTACTTTGTTATTAAGCCTATAAACGGTTTGCCTAATGACATTTGTATATGTAGAAATGCAAGAGCCTATAGACATGATCTCTATATGTGTCATTACAGAACATAAATGTTAAATCCTATAGACATGCTTTCTAGGTGATTTTGCGGTAAAGTTAAGCGTTAAATCCTATAGGCATGGTCTCTATGTGATTGAATCAGTATTAAAGATCCTATAGGCAGGATTTCTAGTTTGAATAAAAATCCTAACTCATGATTTCTACCCCTTGGATGCAAGAAAAGTAAAGACCCCTCCCACACCCTTTTACTATACTCCCCGAGTTTCATACAAAATTATTACAATCCAATGAATCAAATTGGAAATTAAAAGATACATCAAAAGCTAACAGCTAGATCCGAGTAGCCTAATTCAACCTTAATGTCTAATAACATGCGATTGAGCCACTTCCGGGATCCAGATTTCCAAAGCCTTCTCTTTATCCAAGGTGTTTCAAAGTTCCAAGGAATCTCAGGGATTCCAGGCATTGCAGTTGCAAAGTAAGAGAATAGCAGAGTAACCACAGCAAGCAAGCAGCAGAAATAACTCAGGCTTTTAGCAGAACACTTGAAGATTCAAGGAGAGCTTAAAGGGTATTTCAGAAAGCAAAGAGGAGAAGTACACAGAAATGGTCTGTGTATTTGAGAGAAGAAGGGAGTAGAAAGCAGATTGCCTATTATTGCTTGATTGTTACTTACTCGTTGTTCCTGCCCTTTAAAAAGGGGAGGGCTGAGCCCTTTATATAGTTTTAAAAACAGGTGAGGTAGGCACAAAGGTATAAACATAGAAACTAATCAAATTAGTATCAATTACGGTAGACAGACTCCTTTAATTAAGGGTCTAGTTCAGACGACTAAGAAGGAAAAGAGAATCAGTTTATTAAGGCTAAATTAAGGTAAAGAGACCATATGGTGCACAAATAAGGTCACATACACAATTGGATATTTAAGGAAAGAGGGCACAGTAGTAAGAATAAGGTATATGTTTAAAAATCAGTCAAAGGATCTCGGCTCCAGTTGTAAATCACAAAGAGACTAAGATAATTAAGGAAGTAAATAATTCAAACGTTGGTACAAAATCACAGAAGATACAGGATCAATTATTTAAGGAAAACATCAGTAAGGTAAAAGAGGTTCAATCAAGAGAAATTAGTGACGAATTTCTTAGCCTGATTAAAGGAATTTCGAAAATAAAACTTTGAAAGGGAAGCTTATATATAAGCATGCAGTTCAAAACAAAGAAGAACAATGAGATTTTTTTCCATAATCGTAGGCAAATAAGTTCACAAGTTCGATTACTGACTCGTCATGAGTCTATAAACCTAGGGTTTCAGAGTGAAACCCTAGTGTCTTTCACTTCAAAGAAAAGAAAAACCCCCAAATCTTAGGGTTTCACATGGAGTCGGAGGTGAGGGAATCGTTCAAAGTCACAGAGATAGGCAGATATGCACAAACAGAAGTAAGAGGAAATTACGAGTTTTAAGACGAAGGTAGGCAAGAGCATGATCAACAGAACTCAGAAACAAAATCAAAGCATGAGCTTAAACACATAAGCAAAAGCGAGTCAATAACCTAGTCTAACATGTGAACAAAAGAGGTAAAAGAATCTCCGTAAAAGATCCAGTAAGAAACACAAGAGCAGGTTTGAACATAACAAGGAATAAAACAACGGGCATGAACACACATAAAAAGAGTAAAAGAATCAGAAACATTTAGAAAACCTAAAAATAGGATTCGAACAGTTTTGAAAAGGGAAAATTGGGGAAAAACTCTAAAATGGCACGTACAACATAGATCTAGCATAGATCTAGACGAATAAGCGAAAAAGGAACCTCGATTAGGCTAGGGTTTCTGAGAACCCAAAAGGACGAGAAGGCTTGGAAGTTTCGAGAATGGTTCTGAGCTAGCAAGGTCGAATCCAGGCTCGAGAGGCTGAGATACGCCGGAGCAAAGCTGGAAACAGCCAAAGAAACTCGAACCGGCCAGGGTCTGGATGAAGACCTTCGAGGTCTAGCCTCAAATCTTCAATGAGCAAGCGCGTGAGAGCAGGAGATGGTAGAGGTTGTCTAGATTAGCCATGGATTCTGGAGGTAGGTGGGTATTAGGGTTTCAGAGGTTGAGAGGGTTCGAGAGAGATGAGAGGAACTAGAGGCGGCGAATTTGGAGAATGGGGATAGGGTTAGGGTCGTTTGGGAATTAAAATGGTATGGAGGAAATGTGGCCGTTGATCATTTTGATCAACGGCCTGGATCAAAAGTGAGCAGGGCGGGTAAAAATAAACGGGTCGTGGGTCGGGTTAATTAAGAAATTGGGTAGGGAATTTTGGGTCTGATTTGGGCTTAAGATTGAGGTTAATTTCGGGCTAAAATTGAAATGCAAAGGGCTAACTCTTAAATAGCCACTTTTCCCTTGTTTTAATTTATAAAAAAAATAGCAAAATAATTTCTGGAAATAAATCAAATGTGATAAAATGATTAATGATACATAATTATCAAATTAAAAATACTGGAGCCAATTTTATAAATATAATTACAATTGAATCTTTAATGAGGCTAGTATTGCAATTATATGCAATTTGGTTTTAAAAATACCAAATGAATTTTTAAAAAATATGCAAAAATCATGTTAGCTATGTTTTGATGTAAATATGAGAATAAAATAAATCATTCACCAAAATGACAAATTTTGGGAATAATTATTGGATTTTATGGTATAAAAATAGGCAATAAATTGGTTTAAAAATCGTCAAAAAATATCAAAACTCATGGGTGTGCTTATATATGCACAAATATGCTATTTTGGAAGTATTTTGGGTACGAAAAATACATAGGGAAAAATTGGGTATCAACAAAGTCAAGATTAAATTCCTGTCTAAAGAAAGGTTGTCTGAACTATTGCTAGACTTCATTGATGAGTCTGAGATAATTAACAATGAGAAGGAAGATCTGTCTAGGGAATGTGCGATCCTAAAAGCCAAGTGCAAAAATCTAGAATCTAGGGCTAATGAGAGTGATAGTAAAAATGCTGAGTTGAAGAACCAGGTTCTTGAACTTGACACCAGTGTCCTAGAACTTAGGTCTGAAAACTTAAAACTAAAACTAGGAACAGGTAAAAAGAAAGCTGGTCACACTCAACTCAGCCTAGAAGAAAACTTAGGAAAAATGAAGGATGATTTGTACAGGAAGGATGAGCAGATAAAAGTCTTAAATAAAGATCTAGGGAAGGTAGAACATGAACTAGACAGAACTTGCAAATGGAACAAGGCTTCTGATGCACTTTCCTGGCTACAAGAACATCACAGTAGCAACAAAAGAGGACTTGGCTATGGGACTCAAGCACCTAAGTGGGATCCTAAAAGCAAGTATCTCACTCTTCCTGAGAACAAAATCTGCCCACACTGTGGAAAGACTGGCCATTACAAAAATGAATGTAATGAAAAAGAAAGGGCCAGTCAAAAGAACAAAGCTTTTGTTCAAAAGAAAAATAGGCTGCCTGCGTGGGCTAAAAGGAATTTGATTTACCCTTTTGCCTATAGAAAGGGACCCAAACTAGTTTGGGTTCCTAAGACTAACCCTTGATTTCTTTTTGCAGGTCCATGTGAAGGGAAGTAGCCAAATATGGTACATGGATAGTGGCTGCTCGAAACATATGACTGGAAGCAAGAACCAGTTCCTTTCACTTGAGGACTTAAAGGGAGGTAATGTCTCCTTTGGTAATGGGAAGAAAGGTGAGATTATTGGGGTTGGAAAGGTAGGTAAACAGACTCACACTCCATTGAGAATTTCTACTTAATAGATGGCTTGAAATACAACCTGATCAGTGTGTCACAACTGTGTGACAGAGGTAACCTTGTATCATTCACCTCTACCAAATGTTTTGTGATTAATCTTATGACTGACAAGATTGTTCTGCAGGGAAAAAGAGTTAACAATATTTACATTGTAGATTTGTCTACTTTGTCAGAAAATGAACTCACCTGCCTAAGTGTGTTGGATAATGATCCCCTCCTGTGGCACAAAAGACTTGGTCATGCCAGTCTGAATCAGCTAAACAAATTAGTCTCTAAGGACTTGGTGATAGGACTACCTAACATCATGTTCAAGGAGTATAAAGTTGTGAGG
>NW_017675106.1:20818-37795 GCF_001879085.1 Nicotiana attenuata
AAAAATAGCAAAATAATTTCTGGAAATAAATCAAATGTGATAAAATGATTAATGATACATAATTATCAAATTAAAAATACTGGAGTCAATTTTATAAATATAATTACAATTGAATCTTTAAAGAGGCTAGTATTGTAATTATATGCAATTTGGTTTTAAAAATACCAAACGAATTTGTAAAAATATGCAAAAATCATGTTAGCTATGTTTTAATGTAAATATGAGAATAAAATAAATCGTTCACCAAAATGACAAATTTTGGGAATAATTATTGGATTTTATGGCATAAAAATAGGCAATAAATTGGTTTAAAAATCATCAAAAAATATCAAAACTCATGGGTGTGCTTATATATGCACAAATATGCTATTTTGGAAGTATTTTGGGTACGAAAAATACATAGGGAAAAATTGGGTATCAACAGCATCTGCGAAAGAACGGAGTAGAGATTCAATTAGCGTTGGGAAACCAAACCGCACGACAAGAAAGAATAGATGTGAAGTTTTTCATAACTCTGTAGCCTCTGGGGGTAAATACAGACGTCTCCGTACCGATCCCTCAGACTCTACTAAGCTTGTCTGTGAGTTGTGAGACCTATATAACCTAGAGCACTGATACCAACTTGTCACGATCCGGATTTCCCACCCTCGGGAGTCGTGATGACGCCTACTAGTGAAAGATAGGCAAGCCAACCAATTAAACTATTTACCTTGTTTCCATTTTTAATCCAATAACAGTTAAGAGCCAACAATTAGATAACAACAGAATTGAATAAGTGGAAGACTGCATTGTAAAGTTTTAATAATACTGCTAATACCAATCCATAACAAATCTACCCAAGACTGGTGTCACAACTTCACAGGCTGTCTAGGAGTACTACAAATAAAGGTCTGAAAGAAATAAATACAACACTGTCTCTGGAAATACATGAAAGAAACAGGAATAGTAGATAGAAGGAGACGCCAAGGCCTGAGACGCCTGCAGGACTACCTCGGGTCGCCCGATGAACAAGAAACAGCAATCTCACTACGGTCCGAAATCTACAGCACTAGGATCTGCACAAAAGAGTGCAGAGTGTAGTATCAGCACAACCGACCCCATGTGCTGGTAAATGCCTAGCCTAACCTCGGCGAAGTAGTGACGAGGCTAGGACCAGACTACCAACTAAACCTGTGCAGTTAAATCATATACAGCGGAAATAGAAGCAGATAATTACAACTAAAGTTGGGCGAGGGAAACATGTTGCGGGGAGTAACAGGTAACAACAGAGTAACAGTAGAAAAATGTAAGGATCGCCATAAATCAAATACCAGCAAAAGATAAGGAAATAAGAAACAAGTACACATGTAATATCGTTGCAGGCGTGCAACCCGATCCCATTTCATATAATACCGTTGCAGGCGTGCAACCCGCTCCCATTTCATATTGTACCGTTGCAGGCGTGCAACCCGCTCCCATTTCATATATTACCGTTGCAGGCGTGCAACCCGCTCCCATTTCATATATTACCGTTGCAGGCGTGCAACCCGCTCCCATTTCATATTTCAACACCAATCATAAAAGAGTCTCAGCAAGAAAACAATAATATAACTACAACATCCCGGCAAGGGAACCATAATATAACAACAACATCCTGGCAAGGGAACAGTAATATAACATCAACATCCCGGCAAGGTAACAGTAATATAACACCAACATCCCGGCAAGGGAACAATATTGATAATCCTCATATGAAGCACGACTAAACCACAACAGAGTCATAACAATTACAATACAAGACTCACGAGCATGCTTGACACCGATGTATAAATACTCGTCACCATGCCTATACGTCGTACTCCACAGCTAACACATAGCAATTAAGACACAACTCCTAGTCCCTCAAGCTAAGGTTAGACCAAACACTTACCTCGATGCCACGAACACAATTCAACCCTCAACTATTGCTTTACCTCTTGATTCCACCACTAACTCGCTCGTATCTAGCCACAAGTTACTTAATTATATCAATAAATGCTAAATGAAACAATTCTAATGCATGGAAATAAGTTTTCTAAAGTTTTTCCCAAAAAGTCAAAAATTGACCCCGGGCCTGCTTAGTCCAAACCCGAAATTCGGACCAAAACCCGATTACCCATTCACCCCCGAGCCCGGATATATAATTGGTTTTGTAATCCGACCTCAATTTGAGGTCTAAATCCCCAAATTTTAATATTCTTAGGTTTTTCCCAAAATTCCCAATTCCACCATAAAAACCCTAGATTCTAGGATGAAATCTCGTAAAAAGAAGTTGAGTAAAGAAAATGAGTTAGAAATCACTTACTAATGTTTTGGAGAAGAAAGTGTGTTTGGAAAATCGCCTCTTACGTTTTTGGGATTTTGAAAAATGAAAAATAACTGAAAGTCCCGTTTAAATATACCCCCCTAAGACCCTCTCCGCGGACCGCACAAAAAGGATTGCAGCCGCGGAGCTCACCGCGGAGACTGCAGTGACATGCTTTAGTATTTTGGCCATAACTTTCGCTACATATGTCCAAATTGTGATTTACTTACCTTTGTGGAAACTAGACACGAAGGGCTACAACTTTCGCTTTTGAATCATCTCAAAATTCCTTGTAGATCAAAAGATATAGGCTTCCGAAGTCAGACCAGTGAACCTGCGGATTCTTTCTCACCGCGGACCGCACAAAATTGAGTGCGGCCGCAAAGTCCCCACCGCAGACCACACGATAGCTTTTGCAGCGGCAAAGGCCCCTTCCGCGGGCGCACAAAATCATTGCGGACCGCACAGGCGGATTCAGAGATCTGCAACTTCTCTGAACCTGCAACAGCTATGTTTTTAAGTCTAAAACATCCCGGAACCTATCCGAAACTCACCCGAACCCTCGGGACTCCAAACCAATATGCATACTAACTCAAAAACATCATATGGACCTACTTGTGCGATTATATCATCAAAATAACATGTAAAACCATGAGTTAAACCTCAAAGCTCATCATTTTCATCAAGCACACTTAAAGTTCATAACTCTTAAACCGGAAGTTCAACTCACGTCAAATAAACTCCATTTTTCACCAAATTTCACAGTTATCATTTAAATACTATAACAAGTTTGTGCCGGGCTACGGAACCAAAATACGGGCCCGATACCAATAGTTTCAAATATTAATTCTTTTTTTCATTTATTAGATAATTCAGCAAAACAATTTCTTTCAAAAATTGATTTCTAAGGCTTGGGACCTCGGAATTCATTTTCGGGCATACGCCCAAGTCTCATATTTTACTGCGGACCTCCCGGGATCGTCGGAACACAGATCCGGGTCCATTTGCTAAAAATGTTGACCAAAGTTAACCATTATCGAATTTTAACTCTAGAAATTTCTACTTCTCATGTTTTCACATAGAAGGCTTTTCGGATATAGGTCCGTGAGTTAAAGAGGAGGTTTTTAGGCCTCGGAACACTGAATTTGTTTCTAAAATAAGTGATGACCTTTTGGGTCATCACACCATTGGACCAGGGTTTTGACCGGGCAAGCCCCGGGTTGACATTTGTTGCATTTTTGGAAAAAGTGTAAAGATCATGGCTTTATCTATTGTAATTGATAGTAAGTCAATTTTGGTTAGATTTGAGCCGTATGGAGGCGGATTTTAGGGGAAAAGCTATTTTCTAGAGTTGAATTGACCTAGTTTAGGTAAGTATCTTGTCTAACTTTGTGGGGGGGAACTATCCCTTAGGAATTGGGATTGATTGTGTTATTTGTGTTATGTAAAAGCTGTGTACACAAGGTGATGAGTGGGTACATGGGTTGTACGTGGTATTTGACCGATTTAGGCTACTTAGGATCTTTCCATGCTTAATTGGAATGTCATATCATGTTCTAAATTTTCATACTCAATATATTCTTACTTGTATTAGTCTATCCTTACATGCCTTAAATTACTTGTTTAACACTTGTTCTACATCCTACTTGATAAATTGCTCTCATGCTTTAGTTGAACTTGTTGCCTCTTGTATTGTTTCATGTTATCTCTTTCATTGTTTATAGTCATTATTTGAAGTTACTGTACGTGTTATTTCTTTCATTTTTGATTATCATCATTTGAACTCAATGTTACAAGTTATCTCGTTCATTGTTATTATTCCTATTTGAAGTCATGTTATCTCTTCCTTTGTGAGTTATTTGTATTTAGTTCGTGGTTACATATTACTTTTCTCATTATTAAGTTATTGGTGTTGAAGTTTTGAAAGACGTATCACTTTGAGGCGAAGTTATCAATTGTTGAGATATCTTTCTTGTTGACAATTTTACATTCATTGTTATTATTGATACTCTTGTACACATAGTGGTGGAGCCATGAGCTATTGTGTAAACATTGATATAGTTCATTGTTAGCAAGTTATAATATATGGGCACTTGTGGTGTAGGTTGTTATTGTGATATGATATTGACGCGCATTTGGCGGAATACGGCTAGGGGTTAATGTGCTTGTGGCGGAATAAGGCTAGGGGTTAATGTGCATGCGGCGGCATAAGGTGGGACTTATGTGAGTGATGCTTCTAGGGGAACTACGTGAAGCCACGCGTCCTCATAAGGGGGCTAAAGTGCATGTAGCTATTTCTTGTAAAAATGTTTTCAAAACTGTTTAAATATAAGACTCACGCGGCGGTATAAGGAAAGATTGTAAATTGTGAATACGAGGCAGTACCTCGGTTGTGATTCTTGATATATACACGAGGCGATACCTCGGTTGTGATTCTTGTTGTTTATCTCATGTCGCAAAGAGTTTTGGTGGGAACACTCCTTGTTGTTTTGTTCTTCCTTATTCTATCAGTTATTGTTCGTATATGATCATTGTGGTTCTCTTTAATTGATTTCTTTATGCTATTTCCATGCTTATAATTCCGGTATTAGTTCATGCTATTCACTTGTTTTGTATCAGTTATTTCTCCGCCTTCCATTATTTATCCTTATTATGTTTTCATACTGTTTATCTGTATCCTAGTAGGTGTCTTTACATGGGCTCGTCACTACTCTACCGAGGTTAGGCTTGATACTTACTGGGTACTGTTGTAGTGTACTCATATTACGCTTCTGCATATTTTTGTGCGCAAATCTAGGTACTTCTGATCGTGTCGGACGTTAGTGATCGACTTTTAGCTACTTACGGAGACTTCAAGGTATGCATGCTTGGCGTCCGCAGGCCTCGGAGTAACCTTCCATTACTTTTACTACTGTTGTATTTTTCATTCAAACAGTGATGTAGTAGATATTTTAGCTTACTCTGTAGAGCTTATGACTCAGTTCCACCGGTTTTGGGTAGTGTATTGTTGAGATTCTGTTTCGGAAGATTATAAGAGCTTATTAGACTTGTTTTATTATCTCTATGAATTATATCTGTCAAGTTACTGTCTAATATTAGGCTTACCTAATCGTAGAGACTAGGTATAATCACGACATCCTACTGAGAAAAATTGGGATCATGACAAATATCCAAATTGTTCGGGTCAAGCCCAAATAGGTACAAAGTCTAAAGATTTACAAATAATAGTCCAACATAATTTTTTTATAACTCATGCCTATTTGAAGTGAAATAATCAAGGAATAATGCATAAGTAGAATGGTTTGAAAGCATGCTAGTATAATTTTGAAAAGAGGCAAAAGTTATTTGTTTTGGGAAAAGGATGAAATGCCTTTCATTTTACGTATATAACTAGCTTAATTAATCACATACAATATAAACCCTAATTAATTGAACAAGTCCATGAATCGCCTAATGTACCGCATTGCAAGTTAACCCGATTATTAACTATATGCAATTCACCATAAGTGTTTAGCAAGCAGATACTATCAAAGCAAGCAAGCACAACTGTTTGCTCAAAAGTTATCGTGTGCTTTACGAGTGCAAAACAATACAAATAAATTACGGAAAAATCATAGCAAATCGTAATAATCCATTGGACCAAGCGAAGAACATGAAAATAAGTACTCAAGGTTAGGAGAAGAAATCTTAACAGCTTTTATTGACAATATTGGTTTGGTCTGCCTCTCCATGAAGAGGTTCAGAGCCTTACAATGGTGTTTTCTCTTCCCATAAGATGGGTATATTTTTCTCTTCTCTCTCTCTTTTGTGAATAGTGGTGAAGAAGCAGCCCCCTACTAGGGCTTCCGCTCTTAGTATTTATAGATGTGAGCTTCGTGAGCTGGCAATAAATGGCCGTGGCCACGCTGAGGTTCAGTCCCCATGGGGGAATGAATGGGTCGTGCCCTCGTAGATTAAATCGGACAAGAATCGAATCCTGTTCTGAATAAGTGGCCATACCACCTATTAATTATGGATTAGCTCAAGATGAGATTAACTCCGTTAATTACCGTGAGATCGGATTCTGACCCATACAGTTAGTCCCTCCGCTTATTGAGGTCGTGTTTCGGCCGAGCTCGATGAGCGGACTTCATCGATTGTGATTTGAAAAAACTCGAATAAGGGGGTCGACTTATTGACGGCGGTGGCCTTAGCCGTTTACACGTTGAGGATGGCCGTAGCCTTTCATATATTGGAGAGCCTTTCATACATTAGAGATGGCCGTAGCCTTTCATATATTGGGGATGGTCGTAGCCTTTCATATATTGAAGAGCCTTTCATACATTAGAGATGGTCGTAGCCTCTCATATATTGGGGATGGCCGTAGCCTTTCATATATTGGAGAGCCTTTCATACATTAGAGATGGTCGTAGCCTCTCATATATTGGGGATGGCCGTAGCCTTTCATATATTGGAGAGCCTTTCATACATTAGAGATGGCCGTAGCCTCTCATATATTGGGGATGGCCGTAGCCTTTCATATATTGGAGAGCCTTTCATACATTAGAGACGGCCGTAGCCTTTCATATATTGGGGATGGCCGTAGCCTTTCATATATTGGATGGCCGTGGGGAATGAGTATGCGTCGGGTACGTATTTGGACACGTCCAGAATTTTGAAGGCGTACGGCACATTCTTTCAGCGTTCGCAGGCCGTTGCGATTATTCTGACGGCGGGACGTTGGCGGATGGCTGAGAAGCTGCTTCACGGAGCTTGTCATAATGACGCATGCTTCGGCAGAACCGAACCGTTTTACGGTCGGTCGTGCAGTTAATGATGGCTATTGGGTTTCGCGAAAGCCATTTATGTTGCCTATAAAGGTGGGTTGAGGCATTCATTTCTCATATCTTCATTGTTCATCTGAGAGAGATTCTGAGGAAACTTTTTCATTCTGCTAATTCATCTTCTCCTTTCTTTCTTTTGATTGTGATAAACTTTGTCTTGCCCACCGAATTCTATCCCTTTCTCTTTAGTGGATCAACAATGGCAGGCAGTTCTTCCCACGATGCTCTTCCGATAGATTTTTCGATAGTTGAAGGGTCACCTCCAGCAATAGGAGGTGTACAACAGATAGAGACCAGAGAAGTTCCGTCGGTTGACGAGGTAGTTCCTCGGCCCGGAGGTCTGGCGATTGATCTCACTGTCGACGGTGGAGAGGACCTGGTGGATGAAGCCCCGTTAATGGGGGAGATTGGGGTGGCCTTATTACGGGAACAGGGGGTCATTCCCACCCATGCAGACATCGTTCTCGCTAGAAGCGAGGAGAGGGTCCACACCGACCGCAGGGGATACTGCGTTTTTTACGCCTATCCTTTCAGGTTGGGGTTCAAGATCCCGCTCCCAATGTTGGTGGTGGATTTCTGCCGTTATTACGGGGTGTGCCCGGGTCAGCTCGCTCCTTCCCTCTACGAATTGTTGGCAATGTTCATCAAGTACGCAGAAGTGGCCCGTAGGGAGGTCACGCTGCAGCATGTGCTTAGTCTCTACGCTCCCCAGAGAGTCCGTGGCACCATGATTCAGGCGTGCCCTCGTGGGTCGAGAGGCCTGGTCATGAGATTGGATGACGAGGTCGACCCTCGCCCTTTCGAGCACTTCTTTTCGGGGCTTGAGGGTATGCAATACGACGTGATTCGCTTCTTCTTTGCCTTAGTTTGGGACGGGGGAGGGGGGGACCGCTTCGACGAAGGCCGCAGGGTTGGAGGAGGCGCTTCGTGTTCGTGAGAGGGAGTGGGGGTTGGAGAGAGCTGCCGTGGCCTTTAGAGAGGCGTGGCTAGAGGACCGCATTGGGGTCTTTGAGCGGGACGCCCAAGCCATGGCGGATCGGATCGCGACCTTGGAGGGGGGGAATCAGCGCCTACCGGACCAGGCCGCCCCTTCCAACCAGGTAACTTTGGGTTTTTCCGAGGCCCAACGCGATGTATATAAGAATTTGTGGGAGGCCGATATCGTGACCGAGGCTGCGTTCGAGGAAGCGCGTCGGAAGGCTCGTGAGGCCCGTACCGACTGTGGTTTTGATGCGGCGACGCCAGAGGTTGGCGATGGTGCAGATGACGGCGCGGATGGCGCCGAGTAGAAAGATTTGTTGTATTTTTTGTTTCGCTCGCCGCTTGGCGATTTGGGTGTTTCTTGTTTTTCTTCCCCCTCTTTTTTTTTATTTACCGGCCTTGGCCGGGTGTAAGCGGGGATGACCCGTCATTGACTTTGTAAATATATAAATTTTCTTTTCCATTGCCTGCCTTGTGCTTGTTTTGTGTCTTTCCTTTTTCCCTCTTAGACTTTTCTTTTGCGCGTGTTCAAGGGGTGATTTGCTAAGTTTGACTCTGGTAGGCATGTTAACTTCTGGTTATTAGCGGCCTTGCTTTTTCAACTCGGTGCGGGCGAGTCTTAGCCGTTATTTGGCGATAGCGACACTTAGCCTTAGTCCCGGTTCGGACGCGGTCGGACTACCGGTCGTGATGGTAAAAAACGCGGCTTCGTAGTTTGCCGGGGCCGAACTTTACGTGGCCCGAATCTTAATTCGAGTTGGGAGTACTTACTTGAATGGCGAGGGTGCCTATCCTGCGCTTCGATTCATTGGAGGTCGGGCTTTGCTTTCACAGATGAAGGCGTTTGGCCTGAGTCTCGGTTCAACTGTGGTTGAACTTGCTAAAGTTGAGGACGAAGGCGTCCATCCTTGTAGTTCGAGCGAGGTCGAGCTCGTTGGATTTAATGGCGAAGGCACATAGCCTGAGTCTTGGTTCAACCGTGGTTGGACTTATTGGCGAAGGCACGTAGCCGGAGTTCCAATTCGACTGTTGTTGGACTTTGTTAAATTTGATGGCGAAGGCACAGAGCTTGAGTCCCGGTTCAACCGTAGTTGAAGTGTTTGGTGAAGGCGCATAGCCTGTCTTGGTTCAACCGTAGTTGAACTTTTTGGTGAAGGCGCATAGCCTGTCTTGGTTTAACCGTAGTTGAACTTTTTGGCGAAGGCGGGTAGCCTGAGTCCCGGTTCAATCGTAGTTGAACTTTTTTGGTGAAGGCGCATAGCCTGTCTTGGTTCAACCGTAGTTGAACTTTTTGGCGAAGGCGGGTAGCCTGAGTCCCGGTTCAACCGTAGTTGAACTTTTTTGGTAAAGGCGCATAGCCTGTCTTGGTTCAACCGTAGTTGAACTTTTTGGTGAAGGCGCATAGCCTGTCTTGGTTCAACCATAGTTGAACTTTTTGGCGAAGGCGGGTAGCCTGTCTTGGTTCAACCGTAGTTGAACTGTTTGGTGAAGGCGCATAGCTTGTCTTGGTTCGTGGGCTTTTGGGAGCTGAAGCTCGGTTTTGATTCGAGATCTTGAGCAGCTTAATCGTTATCTTCCCAACCGGGATATGTAGGCTGTCTCGAAGCGATTCTCGATTCGAGATTCCTCCGTGCTGGTTTCCGGCTGGAGCCCTTATCAGGGATGTGGGGGATCTCTTACGAAGATTCTCCCCAAAGGAGAGGGGGGGCTTCTTCTTCTTGTTTGCACCATCCGATAGATGAGAGACAGTGGAACTGGATCTCGATTTGAGATCTTCGAGTTCCATCGGCCTGATATGCCGCTTTGGCTTGTTTAAGCTGGGTGGTTCTTCCTTTTCCGGCGTTTCTTTCCTTTTGGTCCATGGAAGAACTACGCGATTTTGCTATGAAATCCCCACAGACGGCGCCAAATTGTTTGCTCAAAAGTTATCGTGTGCTTTACGAGTGCAAAACAATACAAATAAATTACGGGAAAATCATAGCAAATCGTAATAATCCATTGGACCAAGCGAAGAACATGAAAATAAGTACTCAAGGTTAGGAGAAGAAATCTTAACAGCTTTTATTGACAATATTGGTTTAGTCTGCCTCTCCATGAAGAGGTTCAGAGCCATACAATGGTGTTTTCTCTTCCCATAAGATGGGTATATTTCTCTTCTCTCTCTCTTTTGTGAATAGTGGTGAAGAAGCAGCCCCCCTACTAGGGCTTCCGCTCTTAGTATTTATAGATGTGAGCTTCGTGAGCTGGCAATAAATGGCCGTGGCAGCGCTGAGGTTTAGTCCCCATGGGGGAATGAATGGGCCGTGCCCTCGTAGATTAAATCGGACAAGAATCGAATCCTGTTCTGAATAAGTGGTCATACCACCTATTAATTATGGATTAGCTCAAGACGAGATTAACTCCGTTAATTACCGTGAGATCGGATTCTGACCCATACAACAACATATAATTTTATTATACTTTACGTTTTACGTTTACCCATGAACGGGAAGTATGAGGCGGGGATTTGACGAGGGGTTTGTCTTCAATTTTCTTCGAACGCCGTCTTCCAAAAGCGATTTTGTATAATGGTACCTCGCAAGACAAGAAAGGTAAAGTTATTAGTGAAATAATATAAAATAAGAAACGATTTGAAACACATGTTTTTGAAATGGTCTAGGTTTTAAAATGTTTTTGGAAATGATTTGAATATGTTTTTTGGAAAAAGGTTTTTGAAAATAGTTTACATATTATAAGAGGCTCAGATATGTATTTTTCATATCCGTCTAGATATGAGAACGGGAACCGCCTTGGTTGCGACCGTAGCCGCGCCCTCCGAAGGTTATTGGCCCGTCACGTTCTTGTCTCTTATTTTTCGATATTTATTATCTTTGCCTTGTAATTTCGGGCCCTGTTCAGAGGGTCAATTGGGACATTGTGGCCTCGAAAAATTATTTCTCATCGCCGTGGTGCAGTATCTTGTTCGAAATGAGTATTTCTGTAGTGAAAGAGTCCACGAAAAACAAGCCGTGAGCCCGTGAACAGACCAAAATTTTGAGTCCCAAACTACAATAGCAATAACGAGCATACGAAAATTCTTTACGGCATTAAGAGATTCATTGTACTGCCTTAGAACCAACAGGACAACGAATGAATGATCAGACCAAACAAAGCTTCAATTTTGCAGGTAATTCCAAAGGGAAAATAACAAGCACCCATAGCAAATAGGAGAGGAACAACGGCAAACAAATGCAACAAACAGTCAAGGCCATCAAAAATCCATCTATGCCCAAAGAGAAATGCAGAAACCTGCGACAAACAGAGTGATATCGAAGGCAAGAAACACGAGAACCAAATCCTCTTTAGCATCCGTAATGTTTCCAACAGAGAACCCAAATTTATTAGCCTCCAAATATCAATCAAAAGCATCAAAAGGAAAGCCACAAATACATCATCAATGGCCATGACAAAAATCTGAGAAGAACCAAACACAAATTATTATGTATTCACTTTATCAGTATTGTTTGGTGTCATCACTTAAATTAGCAAAAACGGACTGAAAAGACCATGACAAATACAGGGGGCTGCTAAGTAGAATTTTCTGTCCAAACGAAGAATCAAAGAGGTCGCCGGAGTTCTATTATACCCGGCCAGATTCTTGTCAAATCGGGGGCGGCTTAATAGCATCTTGAGGCCTAAAGCAAAGCCTTAATACATATATATATATATATAATTATTTGAAAAATTAGAAAAGTGAGTATATGAAATGAAAAAAATGAGAATTTGGTTTTATAAAGTATAAAAAACTCCAGAAAAGTAATCCAAAATTTTCACTTCAAAGCACTCACAAAAATTCAAAAATAACTTCAAATTGTATTCACGTCCAAACACAATTCTAATTTTCAAATAATTTTCATCTTGAATTTTTTTCTTACTTTTTTCAGGAATTTCACAATTCTTATGTCCAAACGCCTACTAAATTCAGTAATAATTCAACTTTACTTTTTTGTTTCTTATCCTTAATGAGATGATTTCTAGCCGCATAAGTTACTATGGTTTATTTTAGATTACAAGTTTCAAAAGTCTTTCTTTATTTCGTGAACTCCATATCTAGTCAAACATCTTCAAGTAAATTGGGACGGAGGGAGTATAATTTATGTGAGAAAAATAAATGATAAGTTAGATTATTAGATATAGTTACGTGACTAACTAATGAACAGAGAAAAATAATTTAGTAAAAGCGTAAAATAAGATTGAGTGAAAACTATTTTGGATATATTAATTATATGAAGAAATTAAGTTATTGAACAATATAAATATAAAAACAAAGAAATAGGTTTATCAATAATAAAAAATAATTATATAAATTATATACTATAATATAGATAAATAGTAATTTTGGGGTCCTTTAATTTTTTGGGCCTAAAGCTTGTGCTTCACTTGCTTTAGGGTCTGACCGGCCCTGGGTCAAATTGCCAGAAGTCACAACTTCGGTCAAATCTACACATCAACAGAAACAAACGAATCAGTAACGAATGAAAATAAGCGTGGTGTTGATTTTGACAGAGGTCGCCGGAAATCGAACAAATACAACCAGATTTAAGAACCCAACAGGCCAAAACGGCTGCCAAGGTGAGAGGAAGAGATGAAGCATGAGAGAGAGAGAGAGAGAGAGAGAGAGACGATGGGTGCAGTAGGGGTATGGCCACCGGCCAGCCAGATCGTCGGAAAAGGCAATGAAGCAACGGCCACTTGAGAGGGGAGGGGAGGCAGACGACTGTGGTCTCTCAAAAAGTGAGAGAAGATGGAGTAAAAATGAGGGGTGGCTATTGTAGACGATTGAATCTTATTGAGTTCAAGTCCATTAAATTATTTGGACCATATTTTAAATTCAAAGGCGTGTTAGCCCAAACATGAATTATGTGCTAGTATAATTAAATTTATTATTTATATCTCATATACGTATATGGATTTAAATAAGAACCCGAATCTATTGGGCTAGTCCATCTTGTCGGACTTCAAATGATAAGCCCAAGGTCCATGCCATGTGTCAAATTACATGGCATGCCAAGTCAAATTAAGGACCACTAAAATCATGCCACACGCATAAGTGACGTAGCATGTCAAGTTAAATGTAAGGACCAATTAAATGTCACCAAATATTCAAATGACATGGTTCAACCAATTATATGCAAGCTTATCACATAGCTTTAGTGATAGGTTTGATGACTCAAGTTGACCAATCAAATTGGAGGAAAAAGATATGTGCTTATCACAAGTTCCCTCCCCTACAACTATTGATAGGGATTTCCGTAAGGCCAAAAGGAAGAAAAGAGAAAAATACATAGAGAAGCTCTCCTCTCCAGTGGTGAATCGCAAGTCTTCCGCATAGCAAGAAATCGTCGTCTCCAAGAGGTGAGCCGTAAGTTTCTATCCTCCATGTTTGTGATTAAATCCTAGCTCTGTATTCGTGGTCAAATCCCAAAAACAAGTGGTCCATCAATTCAAGAACAAATGAAGCTCTTGAATTGACGGTCGCGAGGAGAAGAATCTGAGATTACATCTTTTAACTTGAGATTGTTCAAAGATTGTAACCCGCGTAAATTATTGAAATACAATTACTTTTTTTGTCGCTATATTTCTTGTCTTGATTATTTTTTTCAGGAACAAAATTTTAGTTGTTACAAATTTTGTCACGCCTAGTGGGACTATCTTTACCTCTCGTATCTTATCCACATCAAAAATCCAAGAACATAAGATGGCTCCTAGGAGTCACTCAAAGTTCGCTTCCACAAAGGCTGTCAAATCCAAATTTTTTGCTGCTATGGAAAACATCCTAGATGTCGCTAAGGGAAGAATGGGATCAAATAAAATTAACCAACACAAATTGTTGGACAAGCGAACATCTGCGGCAGTCTATCTTCTATTGTTCTTCGGTTTCTCTTCAAAAGGCTTCAGATCTCCGCAAGCACGGTCGTGGAAAGGAAATTACATCGCCAAAGGATCAAGATTCTTGCCAACTTAGCTTGCCTACACCCAAGAAATCCCTTGTGCAAATTAATGATGATAACCTTGATTACTGGGTCTACTCCGCATAACATGTCCAAATATCATGTTCACGAGAGAATCCATGTTATTCTCCATCGTCTACTATGTGATGCATGCAATGATGACCAATGCTTCGTCCGTAGAGGACCAACTTGCAAACTTGACAGAAGCAATCGAAGGTTTAACCAAATGTATGCTAAGGTCAAGAAACTCGAATTGACAAGTTGATAGATAGGGTGGACGTCCTAATGGAAGGAGATTCTAGTCATGCACCTGGAAAGCGTCCAGAAGCACATGAGAGAATTGATTTTCCACAATACAAGTGGCACCTGCTAAGTGAAATTCCAGCCTCTTCCGAGGGATGATCTCAATTGATCAACTGAAGAGTTCATCATGGGGACTCTCAAGGATAAGTACGAGGTGGCTGCCAATTCCTCTCTCACATATGCAAAACCATACACTGCAAGGATTGATAGCTTGAAGATGTATGCTGGTTATCAACCCCCAAAATTTAGGGAGTTTGACGTAAAAGGAAATACGAAGCAACATGTGGCACACTTCGTCGAAACATGCAACAATGTTGGAACCTTTGGTGATTACCTCGTCAAATAGTTTGTTTGTTCTCTTAAAGGGAATGCTTTTGACTGGTACACAGATCTTGAGTCTGGTTCCATTGATAGCTGGGAGCAATTGGAGTAAGAGTTTCTCAATCGCTTCTATAGCACAAGACGTACCGTAAGTATGGTAGAACTTACAAGCACGTGCCAAAAAAATGGAGAGCTAGTAATTGACTTCATTAATCGATGGAGGCATTAAAGTCTCATCTGTAAAGATAGGATTAGTGAAGCCTCCGGAATCGAGATGTGCATTCAATTTATGCATTAGGGTCTTGTCTACATCTTGCAAGGCATAAAGCCTAAGACTTTCAAAGAACTTGCTACTCGCGCTCATGATATGGAGTTAAGGATGGTTGTAGTTGGGAGTGAAGGGCCTCCGATCCAGGAACCTCGCATAGGCAGAGACAAGCAAGAAGTCAAGAAAGTGTGAAAAATTTTATCCCCAACTAAAGCAAAGAATCCATGAATGTCAATGCTTCGCGTGTGAAGTTCACTACTAAGGTAAGCAAGAAGCAGAGTGTGAAGACGACTTCTCTGGAAGATAAGGCAAACCGAAAACTGACCCTGAAGGAAATGCAAGAGAAAGAGAACCCATTCCTTGACTCTGATGTTTCTGCAATCTTTGACGAACTCCTTGTGCTAAAACTTTTTGAGCTACCAGAGATGAAACGACCAAATGAAGCAGGGAGAACCAATGAACCAAATTATTGCAAACACCATCGATTGGCCGGCCACTCTATTGAGAAGCACTTTGTCTTCAAGGATAAAGTTATGGAGCAATCCCGCGAAGGAAAGATCACATTTGAAGATGAGAAGGCAAACACAAACCAAGTCTGTATCACTTTTGGCTCACTCGATCCATGTGTTACTTGCAATGTTGCCGAGGGACATGAAGGAAGAGACATACGGAATGTCATTCTGCCAAGAATGATCAAGTTTGGGGACTTTGAACCTGTCGATGTATATGAATTACCATCTCATCCAACGTTAAATGATGTGGTTCTAGTAGATGAAAGATCCACAAATGGAGATGAAGACCAGGTAGATCAATTTGATGATGAGGGTTGGACCCTCGCGACTTGCCGTAAAGCAAGTTCACAAAGGAAGTCGTCCAAATGACAAACTAGGGGAAAAAATGGCGAGGAATTCCAAAATGAAAGATCCAATTAAGCGCTCAAAGAAGGAACGAATGAGGGGGCACTGATAACTGTGATTTTAACACATTTTATGCCCATACTTGCCTATGCTTTATGTATGAATTGTCATAAAATAGACCCAGAACGCTTACAAAGTGCGCTTGATTGCAGGTTTGAGCGACAAGATGACAAAAGTCAAAAATCGGCTCGAAACAGAGTAAAACCTGCTCAAGTGTCAACGCGGACCACACTGATTTGCTGCGCGGACGCGCTAGGAGATTCAGAGAGTATGCATTTCAAGGGTGTCCATGCGCGGTCCGCGCTCCTTTCTACGCGGTCAGCGCTGGTGTCCACGGGACCACGCTTCATTGTTGTGCGGTCCGCGCCCATTAGCATGTGCGGCCGCGCTACCTCTTTGTGCGGTTCGCGTCCCCAGCTTCAGAAGTGAGTGATCGAAGGCCAAGACCCCTACGCGGCCGCGCTGCATTTCTGTGCGGTCCGCGCCAGCCCCGCAGGGGTATTTTTGTCCAGTTTTTCTAGCCTAGTATAAATAGAATATTTTATTAATTCTAGGTTAAGTTTTAGATATCAGATAGCAGCAGCACTTGTGAGACTCAAGTTTTAGCCTATTTTGGGCATTTTCATCTTGGTTTATCATGGATTCTTGTAGATTAACATCCTAGTTAATTAATATGTTGATTTTATCTACTACTTCTTCAATTTCTGTTGCTATTATGTCTAGCTAAACCCATTAGCTAGGGTTGTGGCTCAACCCTAGGGTGGGTAATTAATGGGTGTGATTGTTTAATGCTTGAATGATGTTGGGTGTTTGCTATTTGGGTTAATTTTATGATTTAACTAGGATTTGGTAGTTGCAAACACTAAGTCTAGCTTAGTGGGTCTTGACTCTTCTTGAGAAAGAGTGTCTATGACTCCAAAATTAACCCAACAAGGAATTGGGATGGACCCATGAGAATGGTAGTTCCAATTAACGGGTTAAACCTCGAGAGAGTAATTACCCAACTTGAACCCTAAGTTGCTTGGGCTTGTTGGCCTACCCAATTGGTCTC